>NC_133617.1:394439371-394664371 GCF_048593235.1 Sminthopsis crassicaudata
ATGCTGCCAAAAGAATATCCTTTCAGCTCCCTTTCCTTTTAAGGAAAGTGTTTATTTATAAAAAGCAACAGGACAGCTTCAATTGTCCACTTGATGGCACCCCTCTCCTCTAGGTTTGTCCAACAACAGAAGGGACTAATGAAAATTATTCTAGGTTCTGAAAAGAGCTGAGAATAACACTAAAACATTGCTTTGCTGAAACAAAGGCTTTTTTTATGGACCTGCAGTGTTTTCTTTAAAATATTAGCTTTCAAAAAAAAAAAAAAATTTAGCTTTCAGTCTTATTATTTGGGAACTAATAACTAAATATCTATAAAGATTATATAGATCTGAGCCACAAGAGGTCATAGGATTTCTTTTCTAGGCTTACTAGAAAAATATTAACCAAGTATTTTTTCTTTAATAAGAAATAATTTGTGATAACTCTCGATTCTAAATAAATCAAGTATTATTTATAGGACACCTATGTGCTGCCACCCAGAGGACAATGGGAATACCTACTGATGTCAAGCAAAAAATACTTTAAATTAGATTTTGGTTTTTGCAGCCTTCTTACAATTTAGGACGCTTTTAAAGTAGATTGAAAATGCCAATCATCACAGATAGTCCTTGTATAGTAATACATTTATGGGAAAAGATTAACAAATACAAAACAGATACTGTTTTCCCATGGGAGTAATGTTATATTTGAAGCTTATTCTTTGAAAGATTTGGCTAAATTGTCATAGGGTTTTTTCAGGCCATATGGAACTTTAGCTTACCTAGTTCAACAACCTCTTTTTGAAGCTAAGGAAACTTAAGTCTAGAGAGCTAAATTTTCTCAAAGCCACATTCATTACACTTCTGAGATGTTTAAAAATATCACAAAAGTAAATGTGTAATTATAAATTTTGTATAATTTTAGATAGCAAAATACATAAATGTACTGTACAAACAGATTAGACTCAGGATGTCAATGTACTATACAGATGCCACAACTCTATTAAAAATAAGACCTAAAAAGGTGCACATTATAAATAAACATCAATCGCACTATTTTGCTTTCTTAAAAACTAGAATGAGTTGGGGAACTCCCTTAACACAAAGTATGAATAGTAGACTCCATATGCCTCAAAAAAGGGATTTTAATTGATAGCCTTTTTTTTTTTCCTTAACAACTTTCCTTGTTGCATATAGAAATATTTGAAATTAGAGCACAGACTTTAGAAGTGTAAAGTTAAGATCATTCCCCCTCCCCCCAAGGCAATTAGGGTTAAGTGACTTGCCCAGGGTCACACAGCTAGGAAGTATTAAGTGTCTGAGATCACATTTGAACTCAGGTCCTCCCAATTTCAGGGCTGATGCTCTAAACACTGCACCTCCTAGCTGCCCCCATGTTAAGATCATTCTTAAAGCAACCTTTCTTGACATTCCTACTACCTATAAGAAGTTTAATAAAGGGACAAAAATGAAGAGACAGGATGAGAAGTATAGTTGGTAATAGATAGCACTGAATAAGGCAATTTCTACAAAGCAAAGCCACTGCTC
Source organism: Sminthopsis crassicaudata (assembly GCF_048593235.1). NCBI lineage: Eukaryota > Metazoa > Chordata > Mammalia > Dasyuromorphia > Dasyuridae > Sminthopsis > Sminthopsis crassicaudata. Next base: position 394,440,899 of record NC_133617.1, read on the forward strand.
CCTATTAAAGAATGGGACAACCTGTCAACTAGAAGTTGCTATAGCTAAGTTGCCCCTTCTGATACTTAAGGAAAGGACCCCCCCTTTCCCCATTTTCAACTCTTATTAATACGATTAAATTAAAGTTCTCAAAGCTTTCCTTACCTCTGTTGGGCCTCCAGATTTTCTCCATGCCATGTCGCATGAGAACAATCCTGGACAGTTCTGTGAAGGACTCAATCACATTGAAGTTGCACAGTGGGCTGACCTCAAAGAATGTCATGCAATTCTTCTCAGCATAGGAGCGGGCTTGCTCAGTTGGTACCTGCCGCTTGAAGGCCAGGTGGAGCCTATTTCCCACTAAAATTCGGGGAACACCAGGAGCATGCTGTAAGAAGAAAACAATTCAGGTCTGTGTCAGATAAAGGAACAACTTGGCAGTGAGGCATAAAAAAGGAGAAGTGATAGCTACTAATACAAAGCATGGATATTTTTCTGCCATTTTAATTCTAACAGAAATTGATTTTTTTTCTCCTTTGGTTCTCTGGGTTAGATGGGTTGTAAGAGAAAATAACATCTTAACAGGATATCTATGCCAGATAGCTCCTATCACTGTTCTATGATTCATTTAGATTTTGGTTACTGGAGGCCTTTCTCAAGGGTGGTAGTGATAGTAGTAGCATCTTCCTAAACTGATTATTTTAGAAAATAGTCTTTTCTTCCTGATATGTTTCAATATCCAAAAACCACACATACTACTTACCTCATCGATTTCTTTTATCCATCGGTCTATGCCATCAAAGGACCAGCGGTTTGTGATATCATACACTAGAAGAATTCCCTAAAATGGGTGTGGGGGTGAGGTGGGAAGGGGAAGGGAGAGAGAAAGAAAAAAATTTATAAATTCCTGCTTTAATCAGGGTCAATACATAAAGATCCTTGATAATTTACTGATAGCATGAGAAAGACTTTCCTATGATCCTTGTAACAAAAGAAAAGGCTAAAAAATAATCAACTCTCAATGTGCAATATAGTAAAAAATAAGATTGTTCATTTGATTACATGTTATATCTTCCTTGAGGGAAGGGACCATTGTCTGCCTTCTCAGTGCTGTGCCCATAATAGGTACTTAATAAAAATTTGTTCACTTGAATTGATATCCATGAAAAACTACAAACCCAAGCAAGGGAGGTAGTAATATTATGCTCATTTTGCAGACCAAAAAAAAAAAAAAAAAAAAAAAAAGACAAGATTTTCCTGAGGTCACAAAGCCAGTAAGTGGAGATTCTGGAATTAGCCAGTTCCAGTGATTTTTTCTCTATATTATTTTGTCTTTTCTTTATCTGAACAGAGGTGGGTAAATTATCTGTGACTGTAACTTATCCACAACAACATTGCTCTATATTGATATATATAGACTATAAGCTTCTAGAAGATAGGGGTTATTTAATTTTTTACTCTACCTTCAGTACCTAGCATACAGAGAGCACTTTCTTTGCAGGGGGAAGGGAACTATAGATGAGGAATATTGCATGTACTGACAGACTTAACCTGATATGTTGGCTTTGCTGAAGTCTTTTTTTTTTTTTTTTCATTTGTAGAGAAATGAAGAATTTTAAATTCAGAAATATATCAATAAAAAATTTAACCTACAGTCTAATTTTATGAATTGCTTGGGAAGTTACATAAAATTACAAAAATCTTTAAGTTTATTTACCAGAAATATCAAAAAGGTACTTTCTATAGTCTATATGAAATTCTGTTAACTTAAGTATTAATTATAACAAAACAAATTCAGGAAATAAAATTTACTGCTTAATACACCAAGAGATCAGACTTAGACTGGGCTGATCTTTTCCAACTTCTTAGATTAAAATTTTTGATACATATGATAATTGGTTTATCAATAATCAAGCATTTAACACATACACACATACACACACAACCATAATAATTAGGAAAGGAGACTTATTATAATATGAACATAATGGAATATTATTGTTCTATAATAACAATTTGAAATCAGTAGTGTCTCCACATGGATGCCATGAGGCGGATTATCAGGAAGGAGTGTATTCCAGGAATATAGAAGCAGCTTGTTTGTAGTAAGATACTGTTGGATCTGGAGTCAGTAGGATCTGATATCAGATATGTCCTCAGACGCTTATTAGCTGTATGACAACCTTTATTTGGCTCTGTTTTCTCATGTATAAAATGTAAAAATGTAGAAAATCTGTAATAATAGCATTTACTTTACTTTGCTAAGTATCACAAAAAGATAACTAAGCAGCATTGAGGTTCTTTTCTTTTTTTCTTTTTGGTGGCAACTGAGATTAAGTAACTTGCCAAAGTCATACAGCTAGTATCTAGTCCTAACTCCATGGCTAATGGACCCACTGTATTACCTAGTTACTCCAGCAGTGAGTCCTAAATGAGAATGGATTATATAAATATTTTTGTATGTCCTCATGACCTTTTTTTTTGAGGTAGATTATGAAAGGCTTCTTTTTTTTAAAATTAATTTTATAATTATAAATTTTTTGACAGTATATATGCATGAGTAATTTTTTTTTAAATAACATTATCCCTTGTATTCATTTTTCCAAAATTTCCCCTCCTTTCCTCTACTCCCCTCCCCTAGATGACAGGCAATCCCATACATTTTGCATGTGTTACAGTATAACTAGATACAATATATGAGTGTCTTTTTTTTTTTTTTTTAAAGCAATTCTAAGATGGGGAATTTAGATAGACAGGAAGAAAAAGCTAACAAGGGGATAAACCAGTACTGGGATTTCATGGACAGCATGGCAGAATGTCAAGAGATTCTATTGTGCTGGTGAAGGCAAAGTTTAAATAGTTTATAATAGGGTCTAGGCTAGATAGGTAGAAAAGGACTGACAGGGTAAGGGCATTAGGAAAATGTATAGGGTCTAAAGTTTAGATGAAGATAAAGAATAAGTACATTGGCTATGAGGAAATGGTAGACTTGGAAAGCAAGGTTTTATGCAGAAAGTAGAAATCTAACGTTAGTAGTTTATTCAGAAATTTTGGTTTTTAAGATACCTTTCTAGTTCTAAATCCTTTAAGTTAGAGAATTCTGAGTGATGATACGGGATGGGTGTAGATATGAAGATCAGAGGAACTAAAAGCATCAAAGAATTTCAGTGTCAAAGTGTTCAGCCACTGATTTAGCTATAATTACCTCTTTTTCAGAAGTTAAAAAAAAAAAATTCCTAAGTCATATGTCAAACCAGTAAATGGTACCATCAGAAGAGAATTTTTCTAATTCCTGGTTGTAAAATATACTAAGACCATGATTTCACTGTTTGACATAAACCATAGTACGCTGAATCATTTAAAATTGCAATGTTTAATCTAACAATGTTAGTTCAACTTCTTCATTTTTACAAATGAAGAAACGGAAGCTTAGAAGGGGAATCACTGCTAAAGATTCATGCAAGTTATTGGAAGATTGGCTGTCTTAAGTCTTATAATATGAACCTAATGGAATATTGTTGTTCTATAATAACAATCTGATTTCAGAAAAGCCTGGAAAGACTAACATGAACTGATGCTAAGTGAATCAGAACCAAGAGAACACTATACAGCAATAAGATTATGTGATGATCAACTGTGATGGACTTGGCTCTTTTCTTAAAAAAAAAAAAAAAATAATAAATAAATAAAATAAAAAAATTAATATATTTTATTATTTATGTTTTTAAAAATAAAGCCTTATTTTCAAAATATATGTCTAGCTAGTTTCAACATTCACTGTTGCAAAACTTTACATTCCAAATTCTTTTTTCTTCCTCTCTTCCCTTCTCCCCTCCTCTAAATAGCAAGCAATCCAATATATGTTAAACATGTGCAAATTCTTCTACATATTTCCACAATTATTATGTTACACAAGAAAAATTAGATCAAAAAGGAAAAAATGAAAAAACAAAATGCAAGCAAACAATAACAACAACAAAAAAATGACAATACTATGTTATGAACCATATATGTCCATTAGTACTAGCTTAAATCACCTCACTATTGAAAAGAGCCACGTCCATCAGAATTGACCATCATATAATCTTGCTGTTGCTGTATACAATGTTCTCTTAGTATTACTTATTTTACTTAGCATCAGTTAATGTAAGTCTCTCCAGCCTTTTTTGAAATCATTCTGATCATTTCATATAGACTAATACTCCATAATTTGATGTACCACAACTTATTCAGGCATTCTCCAACTTTCTAGTTTCTTGCCACTACAGAAAGGGCTGCCACAAACATTTCTGTACATGTGGGTCCCTTTCCCTCCTTTAAGATCTCCTTGACATATAAGTCCAGTAGAAACACTGTTGGATCAAAGGGTATGTACAGTTTGATAGCCCTTTAGGCATACCTCTACATTACTCTCTAGAATGGCTAGATAATTTCACAACTCTACCAACAAGGGATGTGTCCTAGCACATCCCTTCCAACATTCAACATTATCTTTTCCTGTTATCTTAGTCAATCTGAGAAGTGTGTAGTAATACCTCAGAGTTGTCTTAATTTACATTTCTCTAATCAATAGTGATTTAGAGTATTTTTTTCATATGATTAGAAATGGTTTTAATTTCTTCATCTGAAAATTGGACTCGGCTCTGTTCAACAATGAGATGATTCAAGGTAATTCCAATAGAGTTGTGATGAAAAAAGTCATCTGTATAAAATAAAGTGGACTGAATCAAAGCATGATACTGTCACCTTTTGTTGTTGTTTGTTTGCTTGGTTTTTTTCTCTCATTTTTTTCCTTCCTTTTTGATCTCTCTCTTTTTTGGGGGGGCATAGCATGAGGAATATGTAAAAGAACTACATGCATTTAAGACTGGATTGCTTGCTGTCTAGAGGAGGGGGGAAGGGAGGAGAGAGGGAAAAAATTGGGAACATAAGATTTTGCAAAGGTGAATGTTGAAAACTATCTTTGCATATATTTGAAAAAATAAACTATTATACAAAAAGAATTCATTTCTATATGAAAAGTAGTCAAGATGGATACTCCTTGGAGACAGAGAACACATCTAGTACTTCTTCGTATCCTCAATTCCTAGAACAAATACGTTGAACATCATAGTTGACATGTTTCATGATGATGAAGATGATGATGACATATTTATGGAATGAAACTCTGTTTTTAAGTTTTGGTCAGCTTAGGCACACAGGTAAGGTACTCTTACTTGCTTTAATGCCAGTTCCAAAATGGGTTAGCAGAGTCACTCTGCAAGCCAGCTCCAAGTTCTTGGTAGCTTCATCCACACACTAAACTCTGCCCCCAGGGGCACTCTGGGGATATTTATGCAGAGGTGTTCCTGGGTGTTCAAACTAGAAACTTAGAGGATGGGATGTCAGTCACTTCAGGAGCATTTTACTGTGAAACCTTCCAGTAGTTCAGTGGATTAAGATTTGCTACAGGGACTTTTCTGTTATATCCCTCAGAGACCAATTATTCTGAATTTCAGAACTTTGGGATATTTCTAGTTTACCATGGTATCATGTTCACTTCTCTTTTTCCTATGCCCCAAATATCTGAAAATTTACACTGTGTCTCAGGAATAATTTTTTGTGAAACCAGCAGTGCTGCTAACTAGAAAGAGTCATCTATAGTTGGTGAAAACAGATGAACAAGTTCTTTATTATACACAGTTCAAAAGTAGAAAAATGGGTATACTTTACAATTTTCTCCCATCTCAATAATTCTACTTTGAAAGCAGAATTCAAGAAACAGAAATCATAGTAAAAATTCATGCTATTTTCTCCACAACTCCATTCAACTCACATATATAAGTTTCAAAATTGTCATCTACTTAACTTCTCTATTAAAAAGGAGGGCAAAGTAGAAAGTATGACTCAATATAATGGTTTTCAAAGATGACTTTTTTCTTTTTTGGAAAAGATAATCTTATACTCCTTTTTACTAAAGTATCCTGCAAATACTGGGAAATTCATGTGTATTTCCTGAGATCCTGCTAAAAATAAGAGAATGCAGTCACAAATCTACCACACCACTTTAGATTCTTTTTTTCTAGGTGCCAGTACCAAATTATTAACTCATTATAGACTAACTACATGTATAGGTCACTTCTTAGAAGAAATCTATTCAAAACCAGCTGGCTATAGAAACATTATTGCCTAGGTTGGGGTGTGGAAACCCTTGTGGCCTAAAAATTGAAGATACTGAAAAAAAAGAACAACAATTGGGTTAGTTAGCTCTTTTAAGCACCTCACCTATATTCCAGATGCATTCTAAAATCATCTCTAAGTCTCTAATGTCCTACTTCTTAACCATAGCACTCTATCTACTTTTCCCTCCCTTCAGCAATCTTTTAGATAAACATAAGATTAGACACCAGGAGACAGACTTTGCCACAATAATTTGGCCATCTTTCAATAATGCTATTCCCCACCTTAATTCCCAAAGCCAGGCATAAATGATAACAAGCCCTAAGATTCCTACTGCTATTGAGGTTTTAAGCAAAAATATTTATAAAAATCACGAAGAAAAAGTGATGGAAAGTGATGGTTAAAATACATGAATACAAATCAGAATGATACACTGTGGGATTAGAGATTTCCCAAAATAGTTAATAAACCCCCCAAAATTTTGTTGCCAGAAAAATATATTGAGTACCTTCTAAACAATAATCATTCATCTATACACTAATTCATTTATATTTTCTTTATTTTTGATAACTAATAAAAGTTTTGTTAAGAATTCTAAAACAGCACATCTAAACAGAACTACTATTGTTATTTTTTAAATTATTGATTTCTATTTTTCAAAGAACAGGCATTTATTTTTCTTCTCTTTCATTCTTCCCCTTCCTCCCTGTAACCAATATTCATGGTCAAATACTTGCACTAGACATGTCTAAAGATGCACATCTCATTCTGCATCTTTAAATTCAGAAAGAATCTCCAAATAACTCTTTTCATTTGAGCCCATAGTTGCATGAGGTAACAGAAATAGCATCAAATAACCCACCCTTAACCCCCCAAAAGACAGAAAGAGCAGTAGAACTAGGCTATGTATAAATATGCCAAAAAAGATGGTCTTAGCTAGAAGTAACTGTATAAGTAATTTTTATATATCTACTTCTCCCCCATGAACTTTTCTTTATAATAAAGGGAAATAAAATCAGTTAAAAAAAAAAAAAATGGGCACGGTGACCACAGTTGATAATGTAAAGCAAATTGCATACCCCACAGTCCCCTTCCTTATCTCTACTGAAAAGAAGATGCAGTATAAGACAACATGCTTTTGAAAATGCTTTGTCTAATTCTCAAGCTAATAAAAAGGAAAAAGAAAAATACTAAATATTTAGAAAAGTTCATGGGGGCAGCTAGGTGGCGCAGTGGATAGAGCACCAGCCCTGAATTCAGGAGGACCTGAGTTCAAATGTGATCTCAGACACTTAACACTTCCTAGCTGTGTGACCATGGGCAAGTCACTTAACCCCAGCCTCAGAAGAAAAAAAAAAAAGAAAAAAGAAAAAAAAAGAAAAGAAAAGTTCATGGATATAAAAAGTATGAAAAAATTAACTTTTTTTTTTTAATAAAAAAAGCAAATCAGGAAATAACTACTGATATTTTCTCATTTCTATAAAATCTTATAAGAATAGTCTACACATTTATTAAGGGCATTTATTGATGAAAGTATGAAAAGGAAACAGCTTACCAAGTGGTATATGTGCAATCTAGACAATTATACAATCTATATTGTAGAATTTATATTATAGGATATCTGCTATTAGAAAAATAACTTTTTCTTCAGTCACCAATCAAATAATAGAATTGAAGTTGGAAGAGATTTTGGAAGCAATCTAGTGCAAATTGTACTTAAAGAAGATCGCCCTCTATATTATACCTGACAAAGGGTCATTTGCTCGAAGATCTTTCTTCTATGAGGAACCCATTATCTTTTTTTTTTTTTTATAATTATAATAATTTTTTGACAGTACATATGCATGGGTAATTTTTTTTTTTAACAGCATTATCCCTTTCCGAATTTTCCCCTCCCTCCCCTAGATGACAGGAATCCATTATCTTGAGAAAGCTCACTCTACCTTTGATTAGATAGCTTCAACAGAAATTTTTTTCCCTTATTTAACCCTACACACACCTCTTCCACCAGATGAAGAAGAGACAATGATGGTCCAGCATCTATTCTCATCTTGTGGTGTGCAGGCTATGCTATGTCACTATTAAATCTCACTTAGACACAAAGGTTATATGTTGAATTGTGCCATCATTTTTTTAGTGGCATGTTGGTAATTTTAGAGAGTATCTGCTTGTAAGCATGTAAGCATGAATTTAAAAGATTCCCTGAAGTAGCTAAAAACAGAAGTGACTTATTTGAAAGATCTCTAAATATTTCTATCAAGTGAGGCATAAAATAAGGAGACAGCTTTCTAAAGGTCTTTACCTCTGTCATAGATGATATGCAATGCAGATTCCAAACTGAAGATTCCAAGATGCTCCTGTTTGCTGATAACACTATACAATTCTTTTTTTTTTTTTTCCCTTCTGAGGCTGGGGTTAAGTGACTTGCCCAGGGTCACACAGCTAGGAAGTGTTAAGTGTTTGAGACCAGATTTGAACTCTGGGTCCTCCTGAATTCAAGGCTGGTGCTCAATCCACTGTGCCACCTAGCTGCCCCCAACACTGTACAATACTAATGAAATCTATAATTACTCAAAGAAGTTGGTCCTAACTATCCACAAATGAAAAACAAACAAACAAACAAAAAAATAGATAAAAATGCCTCTTGCCCAGACAACGCTGTTTCATCTTAGACAACTGAAGTTGGACAATGAACTGGATCCTGAATTGAAAAGGAGGAAGAAACTGAGTTGAATTGCATTTAGAAGATTGTAGCATTTTTAAGGCTTCTCTCTGAAATAAAAATGAATCTTTTAAATTCTAATCACGGAACACCAGAGTCTCTGAAGATTTGCAGTTTCAGGTCAATCCCAAAGCAATTGAGAAGTTGCATGGTAGGCATTAATAGGCCATAGCACATTGCTATGTTATGACGGCATAAGAGAAGCAGCATAAGGATTATCCCCAGAGAAATATCTACTTGAAAAAGGTGAGCTAGTCATGAAGGGAAATAAGGCATTACTGCTGGACAGCCTGAATGTCCCAATGGTATGATACAATGTGAAGAGACTCAGGAGAAGCCTTTAGCATAATGGATAGATTCCCTGTAAGTGATTTATGGGAGAACATATACAATAATTATTCAGGATGGGAAGGTATCTTTAAGAGGGTAATCTGCACTGCTGGAGGCAGGAGACACATTGACAAGATTATGGAGGCAGTGAGATACTACCAAAATGTTTTTCTGTCCTGCCTACTCCTTTGGTTAAAGTATTAACAGTCATCTTGTACAAAACACAAGTCAAAACAAACTCCTTATCATTCATTCTCCCCAAACTCTCTCTTCTTATGAGCTTTATTTTTTTTGGTTTACTAGCCTTCTAGTAAACAAGTTCACAATCTCACTGTCATCTTCTACTCCTAATTCTAATTCACATGACATGTTTATTATGTTCACAAATTTTGTTTCTATCTTCACAGTATCTCTTGTATATAATTCCTTCTCCCCACTCTAGATGAAGCCTTCATAATCTCTTTCCTAGATCATTGAAGAATGCAACAACATTTAATCCAGTTCAGCTCGCTAAAAAGAGCTTATTTAGTACCTACTCAGCGTCAGGCATTCTGTAAGGTTCTAGGGGGTAAGAGGGAAAAGGAGGGAAAGAAAAGAAGTCCTTTCTCTTAAAGAGCTTATATTCTATGAAGAAACAAGTTTAATTATACTATTCTCTCATACAGCCCTTCAAACACTTAAAGACTATATTGTGACCCCTAAATTTTCCCTTTTCCATTCTCAGTTCCTGAAAGAATTCTTGTATAACAGACTACTATCTTCTGTTGCTTCAGATCATCCATGTCCTTTCTAAAATGTCTAGAACCAAATATAATATCCCAAGTGAGATCTGATCAAAGCAGAGTCCAACAAGATTATCAGTAGACATAGCTGAAGATATTTAAAAAGAATCGTCAGAACTTCGCAATTGATTATGAGCAAAGAGGAATGAGTACAGGATGACACCAAGATTTAGTACATGAGAGATCAGGTGAATGATATCACTCACAGAAAGAGGGGGAGTTCTTTATCTTTTTACTGTATCTTAGAACGTGCCTTTATTATTACCTTCCCAAATTATAGCAATAGCCTCCTTATTTTGGAGAATGAAATGGTATCAACTGCTCTTCCATTTTATACCACAATGCCCTAGTAAGACAAGTCAGATGGTAATTATGCATTTATTAAATGCTTATTATATGACAGGTACTGTAAGAAAGGCCAAAATATGGTCATTCTCTCAGAGCTTACATTGTACTGGGGAAGAAAACATGCAAATAACTATTTACACACAAGATATAGACAAAACTTGTATTATCAGGAAAAAAAAAAAAAAGAATAAGGAGGCTGGGACATGACTCCAACAAAAGGTGGGTTTTGAGCTGAGTTGTGAAGGAAACAAGAAAGCAGTGAGCAGGGAAAATAGAGGTGAGGAAGCAAAGCATTCCATGCAGAGGGGACAACCAAGACAAATTTATGTTATAAGGAGATAAAGTACCTTGTATGAATAACAGCAAATAGGCCAGTATCTGGATTGTAAAGTGTAAAGAGATCTCTTCTCAGTCCTCATCCTTTCCAATGTATCTGATGCATGTTATACAGCTAACCATCCTGTCACCTCCAAGATATTTTCTCCTCTCTGGGTTTTTGTGACACAATTCTGTCTTCCTTTGTCTCCTACCTGCCTTTAGTCTCTTTTGCTTGCTCATTATCTATGTCACATCCCCAAACTGTGGCTGAGTTCCCAGAGTTCTGTCCTGATCTTCTCCTTTTTCCCCCTGGATGCCTCCCAGATCTACCTATTCAACCTCAAGTTCTCTATCCAAGGAACACTCTTATATTACTAGTTGTCCATTGGATGTTTCAAAAAAGCCAGTGAGATTTTTTTTTTTCTTGAAATTTTGTTTTCAGTTAACAAAAATTTATGGTTTCATCTTCCCACCTAATCCATCCATTTAAAAAGAATAACACCGTAGTAACAAACATGTAGACCCAATCAAAAATTAATTCTTACACTGGCTAAGTTATGCATACGTGCGTGTATGAAACAATCACATTTCCATCTATTCATCTCAACTGATAACCTGAATGCATTACTTCTCTTTGAGGTTGATAACATGTTACATCATAGGTCCTCTAAAATCACAGCTAGTTACTTCATTAATAAGAATTCTTAAGTCCTTTAAAGTTGTCTCTAGTGTTATTTTCTAAACTCTTCTCCTGTTTCTCTTCTCTTCACTCAGCATCAATTTATAAAAATATTCCCTATTCTCTCTAAAATTGCCCTTTCATAATTTCTTGCAGCACTATAATATTCCTTTACATTTATACCAGAATTTGTTCAATTCCCTGACAGATGCTTCCTTAGCTTTCCGGAGATCTTAGTCACAACAAAAAGAGCTGCCACAAATTTTTTTTCACATAAAGGGTTTTTTCATTTTTGATCTCTTAGGGCTCCCCAGAGACACCTTAAAAATTCAACATATTTAAAATTAAACTCATTATCTTTCTCCCAAAGTCCATTTTCTTTCAAATTTTCCTTTATCTGTCAAAGGCACCATTAAACTTTAGGTATTCCAGGTTTGTAATCTTGTCATTATTCATGATTCCTTACTCCTTCATTCATATATCCAAATCATCTGCCAAATTTTGATGCTTCTACTTTCTCAATATCTCTATCAGCCTATCCCTTCTTTTCACTGTCATAGCTGTCACCTTCATTCATCATTACCCCTTGTCTAAATAACAGCCTCCTAACTGATTTCTCTACTTTAAGATTTTCACCACTTAGTCCATCCTGCATTCTATTGCCAAAGCAGGTTTCCTTAAGTGCAGATGTTACCATGTCATTTCTCTCCTTAAACAATTCCAGTTGTATATTTTTCCCTCTAAATAAAATCTCTTTTTTGATTTTAAAATCCTACACAACCTGGCCACAATCCACTTTTACAGCCTCCTACTTCTCTACTTAAACTATGCAATCAAGAAAATTAGCTTTTTCTCTGTTGCTAAATAATATTTTATTTCCTATCTCTCTGAAGCCTTTCAGTGGCTTTTTTCAGTGTCTGGTATACATTTGCTTCTGATCTCCATCTCACAAAGTTCCTTTCTTTAAAAAAAAAAAAAAAAAAAAAAAAAAGACTTTGCTGAGTCTTTCAAATGCTAATATCCTTCTAAACTATCTTCTTTGAGTTGTGTAAATAATTTTGTGTGTATAATTTAACATTTATGCTGCAAATATGCATGTCCCCAACTAGATGAAAATTTCATTGAGAATAGGAATGGTTTTATTCTTTGTATTTGAATTCCCTTCCCCTAGAACAGTGCCTGGCACTTAGTAGGTGCTTAACAAATATTTGCTGATTAAATGATTGAATGAAGCCTAAGAAGCCTGATACCCTTTGGCCCAGTAATATTATTACTGGGTATCCCAAATAAAGTGAAAAAACGGGGAAAAGATACAAAAATATTTATGGCAGCTCATTTTGCTATGGCAAAGAATTGAAAACTGAGTGAAAAGTCATCAATTGGGGAATGGATGAATAAGTTAAGGTATATAAATGTAATGGAATATTATTATTCTATAAAAAATGATGAGCAAATTAATTTTAGAAAAGCCTAGAAAGACGTATAAAATGATACTGAATGAAGTGAGCAGAACCAAGAGAACATCATATACAGTAACAAAAAGATTATGTGATGACCAACTGTGATGGACTTAGTTCTTCTAAATAATGAGGTGACTTTTCGCAGATGACATGATGGTATACTTAGAGAACCCCAAAGACTCTGCTAAAAAGCTATTAGAAATAATTCAGAATTTTAGCAAAGTCACAGGATACAAAATAAATCCACATAAATCCTCGGCATTTTTATACATTACCAACACAATCCAACAGCAAGAGATACAAAGAGAAATTCCATTCAAAATAACAGTCGATAGTATAAAATATTTGGGAATCTATCTACCAAAGGAGAGTCAGGAATTATATGAGCAAAATTACAAAACACTTGCCACAAAAATAAAGTCAGATTTAAATAATTAGAAAGACATTCAGTGTTCTTGGATAGGCCGAGCGAATATAATAAAGATGACAATACTCCCCAAACTAATCTATTTATTTAGTGCTATACCAATCAGACTCCCAAGAAACTATTTTAATGACCTAGAAAAAATAACAACAAAATTCATATGGAAGAATAAAAGGTCGAGAATTGCAAGGGAACTAATGAAAAAAAAGTCAGAGGAAGGTGGTCTAAGTGTACCTGATTTAAAGCTATATTATAAAGCAACAGTCACCAAAACCATTTGGTATTGGCTAAGAAATAGACCGGTAGATCAGTGGAACAGATTAGATACAAAGGACAAAAAAGGGTACAACTATAGCAATCTAGTGTTTGACAAACCCAAAGATCCCAAATTTTGGGATAAGAATTCATTATTTGACAAAAACTGCTGGGAAAACTGGAAATTAGTATGGCAGAAACTAGGAATGGACCCACATTTAACACCACATACTAAGATTAGATCAAAATGGGTCCAAGATTTAGGCATAAAGAACAAAATCATAAATAAATTGGAGGAACATGGGATGGTTTACCTCTCAGACTTGTGGAGGAGGAAGGAGTTTGTGTCCAAGGGAGAACTAGAGACCATTATTGATCACAAAATAGAACATTTTGATTACACACCAAATTAAAAAGTTTCTGCACAAACAAAACTAATGCAAACAAGATTAGAAGGGAAGGAACAAATTGGGAAAACATTTTTACAGTTAAAGGTTCTGATAAAGGCCTCATCTCCAAAATATACAGAGAATTGACTTTAATTTATAAGAAATCAAGCCATTCTCCAATTGATAAATGGTCAAAGGATATGAACAGACAATTTTCAGATGATGAAATTAAAACTATTTCCACTCATATGAAAGAGTGTTCCAAATCACTATTGATCAGAGAAATGCAAATTAAGACAACTCTGAGGTATCATTACACACCTGTCAGATTGGCTAAGATGACAGGAACAAATAACGATGAATGTTGGAGGGGCTGTGGGAAAACTGGACACTGATGCATTGTTGGTGGAGTTGTGAAAGAATCCAACCATTCTGGAGAGCAATCTGGAATTATGCCCAAAAAGTTATCAAAATGTGCATACCCTTTGACCCAGCCATACTACTACTGGGCTTATACCCCAAGGAACTACTAAAGAAGGGAAAGGGACCTGTATGTGCCAAAATGTTTGTGGCAGCCCTTTTCATAGTGGCTAGAAGCTGGAAGATGAATGGATGTCCATCAATTGGAGAATGGTTGGGGGTAAACTATGGTATATGAATGTTATGGAATATTATTGTTCTATAATAAATGACCAACAGGAGAAATACAGAGAGGCTTGGAGAGACTTACATCAACTGATGCTGAGTGAAACGAGCAGAACCAGAAGATCATTATACACTTCAACAATAATACTATACGAGGATGTATGCTGATGGAAGTGGATTTCTTCAACATAGAGAAGAGCTAATCCAATTCCAATTGATTAATGATGGACAGAACCAGCTACATCCAGAAAAGGAACACTGGGAAATGAATGTAAACTGTTATTTTTACCTTCTGAATCCAATTCTTCCTGTGCAACAAAAAATTCGGTTCTACACACATATATTGTATCTAGAATATACTGTAATATATTTAACATATATAAGACTGCTTGCCATCTGGGGGAGGGGGTTGGGGGAGGAAGGGAAAAAATCTGAATAGAAGTAAGTGCAAGGGATAATATTGTAAAAAATTACCCATGCATATGTACTGTCAAAAAAATGTTATAATTATAAAATAAAATAAAAATTAAAAAAAAAAATAATGAGGTGATTCAAGGCAATTCCATTAGACTTGAGGATGGAACATGCCATCTGCACCCAGAGAGAGAATTATGGAGACTGAATATGGATTGAAGCTTAGTATTTTCATCTTTTTTGCTTGGTTTTTTTTTTTTCTTTCTCATAGTTTTTTCCCCTTTGGTTTTGATTTTTCTTGTACAACATGACAAATATAGAATTATGTTTAAAGAATTGCACATAGTTAATCTCTATTATTATTAACTCTATTACTTGCTGTCCTGGGGAGGGGGAGATTAGGAAAATTTTGGAATACAAAGTCTTACAAAAATGATGTTAAAAACTTTTTTATTAAAGTTTTTTTTTTCTTTTTAAAACATATGCATAGATAATTTTCACCTTTGCAAACCTTTTGTTCCAAATTTTTCCTCTCTCTTCCTTCTAACTTCCTCCCCTAGATGGAAAGTAATTCAATATATGTTAAACATTTCTATACATATTTCTACAAATATCATGCCTACACAACAACAACAAAAAAAATCAGATCAAAAAGGAAAAAATGAAAAACAAAAACAAAACATAAGCAAACAAATTAAAAAAAAATTACACTGTGAACCATATTCAGTTTCTATTCTTGAGTGCATATGGCTCTCTCCATCACAAGATTATTGGAAATGGCCTGAATCATTTCACTGTTGAAAACAGCCACGTCCATCAGAATTGATCTTTGTATAATCTTGCTATTGCCATGTACAATGATCTCCTGGTTCTGTTCATTTCACTCAGCATCAGTTCATCTAAAGTCTCTCCAGACCTCTCTGAAATCATTCTGTTCACTATTTCTTATAGAACATATAACTGTTTCCCTTCTTTTCTGATCTCTTTGGGATACAGGCCCAGTAGAGACACTACTGGATCAAAGAGTAATGCACAGCTTTAATAACTTTTTGAACATAGTTCCAAATTGCTCTCCAGAATGGCTGGATCTGTTCACTTCACCAACATTATTGTATTAATGTCTGTTTTCCCACATCCCCTCTAACATATGTCATTATCTTTTCCTGTCATCCAATCTGAGAGATGTATAGTGGTACCTCAGAGTTGTCTTAATTTGCATTTCTCTGATCAACAGCGATTTATAGCACTTTGAAAACTATCTTTACATATATATGGAAAAATAAAATAGCATTGAAAATAAAAAAAAAAGCATAAGATGGTTGGTTTCAGAAAAACTTGGGAAGACGTGAACGGACGCAAAGTGAAGTGAGCAGAACGAGGAGAATATGGTACACATAAATATGTGAAAAAATTAGCTACTCTGATTAAGATAACAATCTATGGCATTTTCAAAGGACCCATGTTGAAAAATATTATCCACCTCTGAAAAGAGCTCCTAAATCCTGACATGATCTCAGGTTGCTGAGGCCACATACACACACAGCCAATGTGAGAAAGAACTTTTGGTTGAGTCTACACATTTGTTACTAGTGTGTTGTTTTTCTTTTCAAATGGATGGATTAGGTGGGAAGGTAAAATCACAAATTTTTGTTAATTGAAAACAAAACTTAAAACAAAAAAATTTATCTCCATGACATCTAGTTCGAAACATTCAACAGACAACCAATGATATAAGAGTGAACCCTGGCTAGAGAAATGGGGGTTAGATATGTAGATGTGGGAGCCATCCAGGCTTCAGGCATCCTTAGCTGGAATCTGGTACAAGTTTCCATTATCCTGATCTTATAAATAACTTCAAGCTTCCATAAACTCTATCTATTCCTAGGATGGGCTTTTCTGTATGGACTACTTTCTTAGTGTCTGCATACTTTGGGCAGTCTCTTTGTATAGACCTGAGCTGGTAATAAGCAGAAATTGGTTTTTTTCTTAAATGTCTTGATCATTACTTTATTCAATGATCCTTTTTCATCCTTATTGGATTAGTTGTGAGATAGCTAAGCTATTCTACTTCCACGTTCTCTACCATACTAAAGAGTCTCTCTCCTATGGAATGAAACCCACTTTTTCAGGCTTTTCACATGAATAAGTATTTGCTTTATAATTTGCCAAAGACATCTATTGAAATAATTATGTCAATGAAAAATTTTGATTAATTATATTATTTTTTCCCTGATGCTTAATCAATCTTATAACTTTTGGTACTTCTAATTTAGCCTCATTTTCTAGATATATTTCTATACGGACTATATAGGATTTTACTTAAAATATGGACATCTATATTTATTAGTGGAATTAGACTACACCTCTTTCTTGGCTTTATCTGGCTTTATTATTTGGACAATATCTGAGAAAAATTTTTATAGATTAACTATAGTCTATTTTATGAGAAAATTTTCATAGCATAGCTTTGAATTGTCTTTAAAGTATTTGATAAAAAAATCGTTTGTAAATCCACTTGGCCCACAAGCTTCCCTCCCTTTGTTATATACTCAAAAGTCTTTTTTGAAAATTTTTCGTTTTTGTTTTATTAGCTTGAGTATTTAAAATTTTTGTAATGCTTGCTTTTATATGGGAAAGGTTTTCATCCAAATAAACTATTTTATTTTTCTCCAATTTCATGTAAAACAAAGTTAAACATTTATTTTAAAAAATTTGTGCTCCAAATTTTCTCCCTCCCTCCTCACCCTCCTTATTGAGAAGGCATACATGAAGTTATATACAAATTCTTTTATGACTGTGTTGCTTAGAACAGCTAGATCATTCATAGATGATGACTGCATAATATAGCTATTATTGTGGACAATGTTCTCTTCATTATGCTCATTTTACTTGGTGATAATGGATAGATTTTTTATTTTAAAAAATCACTACCTGGACAATATAAGCAAAGAGGGGATACTCAGCCCCTCCACTGAAAAGCTACCCATGGAGGTGGAGTAAAGGGGCCTGTAGGAGAACAATGTTACAGCCCCAAGTAAGTCCTGACTATAACCACCCAGGAGTCTCAGCACTCAGCTAATTTTACAATCAAAGTTAAGTTTGACTTAAAAAAAAAAAAAAGTTCCCTCACTTCTAGACTCAGGTGTCCTGTTGCCTTAGTAGATTCTATAACAGCTTTCTGATAATGACCTTTCTTCTTAAGGTTAAATATCAGTTTGAAAAATTCAGAGAAAGGAGACACTTTAGAAACAGATGTAAGATCTTACAGAAGTCAAGGACTCTAAGAACTGCAAAAGAGCTTCTCAATTTAATAATTAAAGAGTCATTGGTGACCTCTATAAGAGCAATTTCAGTAAAGGAATAAGAGCAGAAACCAGAATGTAGGAATTAAGGAATGTTAGAAGGAAAGGATGCAGTGCTTTTTGTACCCATTCTCTCCTTTCAACTACTATAGGTTAGTTTCAAGTTCTCACCTCTAATCAGAATTATTTTAGTTTTCAAATTATTTTTCCTCACTCTTCCCTGTTCAATCTATTCTAAGAAATTAAACAGTTATTAAGCACTTACTGTGAGTTATAAGGTATGACTCCTCCCCACATGGAATTTACAATCTAGTAGAACAATATCGTCTCTTATAACATGGCCAGTTTAATTTTATAGCTTTATTTCATTCTTTTCTCCTGTCTGTACTCATGCTTAAAGCAAAATATATTTTCTATTTCCTATTCTTTAAACAATTTTGGTTCTGAAACAAATCACTGAATTAGTTTTTCTTGAACAGACAACTTAAAATGTCTCCTATAAAAGATTAGCTTTAGTCAAAAAAATAAAATGGTTTAGCTAGTTTTTTTTTTTTTTTTCCTAAATTCATACAGTGGGTACTAAATAGTATTTAAATGAATTTAAAGCATCTTACTGGCATCTTTACAGATCCATCTGGTATTTATACATTATTTTTTATTACAGTTATCTGTATATATCATATCCCAGTTAGTCAGCAAACATCAATAAGAATAGACTTCTATTTTCTCTAGCCCTTGGCCTAACTCTTAATCACAGAAGAGATATTTAATATAGAAGTAATATCAGTTTTAATAACTCCTCTAAAATCCACTACATTTTCCATTATAGAATTTAATTTGAATCCATGTCTTCTAACTTCTGGACTAATGTTTTTCCCAAACATATCAGTCTTTTTAAAATACAAATTTTGGTAAATTTAAGAGTAAAGAAATTTTCAGCCAAAAATCGAGGTTATCTAGATTTTGTCATCATTTCTGCAATATTAACCTTTCCTAAGGGTCTATAATTCAACAGTTTGTGACACTGACTTAGTCTCTGTGGAATGAGAAAGAAAAATACTAACCATACTTTTTACTTTTGTCATTAATAACAAACTAGAGTTACAAAGCTAAAGCATCCTATTTACCAGTAGCTATTATTCCTTGAACACTAGTGAAGTGTATAACACTCACTTGAGAAAAAAAAAGTCTCTACTTGTGAGAGACCATTTGTATATACTATGGAAAAGATGTAATATTCTTAAGAGAATTAAAACATGTACTTCTGTGCTTTAATTTTGTCATGCTAACAATTCAAATTTAAAAGAAAAAGCACTAGAAAATCAATGACAAGAAAAAAAAAGTTTTAGTTTTACCTGAGCACCTCTGGAGTAGGATCTGAAAATAGTACAAAATCTCCCCTGACCAGATGTATCCCTGAAACAAAAACAGAATTTGGAAAATTAACTACACAGAACCCAGCCATTCTTCAATTTTCATCGATGCTTAACAGAAATAGAAAGTCCATGAACTAATAAGATCAGCTGTAGATGGCACAATGGAGATTACTGGCCTTGGTATAAGGAAAATCTGAGTTCAAATCCTGTTCTTGATACTTGCAGGTTAGGTGATCCTGGACAAGTTACTTAAATTCCATTTCCTCAGTGGTAACATGATAAGAATATTACTTATCTTACAGATTTTTTACAGGATCAAATGAGAGAACATTTTAAGGCACTTTGCAAATTCTAAAAAGTCTTTTATAAATGATACTATTCCATTATTATTATTAGATATTATTTTACATTTAACTTCAAATTACATTTGCAAAGGTGGAAGATTTAACTCAAGTTAAAGTATAGGAAGGATTAGCATACAAAGGATGGTGACTAGCTCATATATTTGCCAGTGATGACAAATCTTGACAATAGACAAATGCCAGTAATATTTGCACTATACCTACTTCACAGGATTGGTTTGAGCAAACTTTATAAATTATGCCTATAACCATGATGAATACATATTTAGTATATCTGCAACAGCTACTTACTAGAATATAATTCATTAAAAGTATAGCTAACTCCATAGCTCACATTCTCAGAATGAATGTATTTGGTATAGTATAGCAATGCTTCTTTTAACACATACTATATGTGGCAACAGAGAGGAATTCTTGCTCTGAAGTATTAATTTAAGAAATAAAGCTATTTTGTGCTGTAAACAAACCGTCAAATGATTATGAGGATGAAAAATCTAGCCTTTTTGATGAATAAAAAGTTTCTGGGTAATTAATAATCAATTTACTAATTAGGCTAGTCAGTAATCAATAAATTGATGATCAGTGGTTTTTATCAGTAACCAAAAACTCCTAAGGAGATTATGAAAGACCTTAAATCCTTTCTGAAAGGCAACTCCCCTAACAAGAAAAACCAACCCTGATTAGTATTTAAGGAGGAAGTGGGCTAAAAATCTTTAGTTCTTCCTTCTGAGAACAAGGCTCAATCATGTGTCAACTAGCCTTATGGTACAGAGGTAAGGGCAGTCATCTACCTTGAGACCTTTCTGGCTAGTTTTTTACTCCAAGAGTTGGGTTATACTGAACTCTATTGAAGGGAACCAAAAAACAAAGAGTTCCTCTTCCAGGCAAAGGCTCAACCAGACTGGATTCTGTTTATAAGCTAAATTAGGCCTCTCAGTTGGGTGTCTGGCCCAAAATTAAGGATTAGTAGCAAATCTAATCACTCAGTCATATCCTTCAGAGGTTGACTGACCTTTTCAGGAGTTGGGTTTTTAACAGAAATAAAAGAAATCGGGGTCAATCACAAATTAATAATAGTATAATATCAATTTGTCTCAATCCCTTTCCTAATTAAAGACTTCTGAATAGGCCAACAACTGGCACTGACCAAATGCTATCATATTAAATACAGATATTTAGGAAATGTGGCTAACCTAAAGCAAGTTACTTAACTGTTCTGAAACTAGCCACTAACAAATGTCCACTTCCTTAGCTGCTTCAAGAGAAGTCTTTGGTAATTTTATAAAAACTATTACTGCAAGTCTCAGTAGAAGTTTTCTCCCCCAAAAGATGACACTGTGGGAAGGGTATAAGAGGAGTTTTTTCTCTCTTTTCTCAGTTGGACACTTAAAAATATCTTTCAACTCTAAAAATCCTAGGATTTTAGGGGAAAAAAATCATCACTTATAGAGAAGGAGAACTGGAGCTCTTAACAATCTAACTACTTTTAACAAACTAACTAGTTTCTATAACAAGTTCTGGCATTACATACAATATTTAAAAAACAAGGCCTCATTTTGAATTACCTCATCTGTATATAAATAAATCTAAATGAGACATCTTATCACCTATAAAATTAGGCCATATAGTTGAATGTTTTTAAAGTTTCACTTCCTAACCTAGTAATTCACCCAATATTTGAAGTGTTATAATGCCAGTCATACAGAAGAGCTTTCAACTAACTTTTTTCAGCAATATAAACTCACCAAAGTTCCAGTTTGACCCGTCTTCCATCCAGTAAAATTGTAGTTGTTTTATAGTCTATCCCTGTAAAAAACAAAAAGGAAAAATACAATTTTAAATGAAGAGAATAGGGCACAAGGGAATCAAGACCCAATGCTTACTAAAAGCATTCTTTATGGGTCTGCAAAAATGTGTGATGATGCAATTTTATATTAGTGGCCTTAGAAAGAATGCTGGGTTTGGAATGAAGAGAACCTAATTCTACTATTTACCATTTATAAGCAAGGTGTTTCACCTCTCTGGTCTTCAATTTCTTCATTTATATAATGAGAGTTTTGGATCAGATAAGCTAGAAGCTTCCTTTTCAGCTCTAAATCTTATGAGCCTATTAACAGCTATTTCCTCTTCTATCTTCAGACTAGGGAGCATAAACTGATAAAATGACAGTCTTACTGGAGAATATTTTTTTGATTTGAATATTCTAACTATTTACCTTCAGTTACTTTTCTTCAGACACAAGATTTCCCCCCCCATCCCCAGTAGCATCCTTTTTTCTTAAGAAAAAAAAAAAAAAGCAAAATAACAACGTCAGTCCCAAAGACAATAGTGGGAATAGAAGTATCTGATCATTTACTAAACTAAAAATTAATTTACTGTAATTCAGAAACTCATTGGCAGCTTTTAGTTTTAGGGTTTTGCCCTCTTCTTATTTCAAAGTTTTAAAGCTCAATCACTTTTTATCTTTCATAATATTTGACCCATTGGGCCAAAGATCATGTTCATTTTCTTTGTTAATACTATTTATTCATTTTTAAGAACTATATAGGTGGAAGTTTTTCCTATATGGCTGAAGCCTTCCCTAATATTAGGACTCTCTAAGAACTGTCATATTATTATCTGTACCACTTGTCTGCCACTTAAATTGACTTATTCTTTTGTGTTATTTTTTGGGTATGTGTCTAAGCTTCAGTTATATTGTAAAATTTTTGAAGTGAAGAATCTTATCTAATTTTTTTAAGCTGCAAAAGATGTTATTTATTAAGGAGAATAATATATTTAGAATTATTTCATTTTACAAAATAAGAAAAAAAAAAAAAGTAAAAAACACACCATCTTTCTATAACGGATATAATTGATATGACAAAGCTCTTCCCATGCAGGGGTTCTCAAACTATGCCCTGCGGGCCAGATGCAGCCCGCTGAGGACGTTTATGCGGCCCTCGGAGTTATGGCAAATGGGCTGAGGAACAGAGACAGAGTGTGAGTTTTTGTTTTTACTATAGTCTGGCCCTTCAACAGTCTGAGGGACAGTGAACTGGCCCCCTATTTTAAAAGTTTGAGGACTAGTGGTCTAGAGTTTATAATGATCTCAGACAAGATGTCCAAATTTGACATCTCCACCTATTGAACAATAAGGGAAACAGTCAAAATCTGTATATTTCACATTTGTTTTCCATAGTAAATGATACTAGTTAGAGTTATTTCTTCAAAATTTTTCACAGAATCATACATTTCCTGAACATTTATATATGCCCTATTTACTAGATTCAGTCACTCAGACTTACACACAGTAGGATACAATAAGAATATTGTATTTAAATATGAAATCCTAGACTCTTGAGCCAAAGGGAAAAAAAAAGCCTTTTATATTTATGGTTCAAACAATATGAAAACACAATTCTTCAACACCAGTGTTTTTGTGATAACTGGAGGGTACTTAACTTACACTTTTACCTCCCTCCTGCTTCCCCCAACTTTGGTATATCAGAAGTATTCAGATTACTGAATGTTCATAGCTTTGTAATTTGGAAGATGTGGTTTTTAAATATAAGGGTCAAGTTTAAGGAACTGCAAAACTCATTTAAGATTTTATTATCACTTCCCCCACTCAATTAAGTTCCCAAAGCAAAACCTTTTTGCCAAAGTTTTTTTTTTTTAATTAAAGCTTTTTATTTTCAAAACATATGCATGGATAATTTTTAATATTTACCCCTGCAAAACCTTGTGTTCCAATTTTTCCCTCCTACCCTCCTCTACCTCCTTCTCTGGAGGTAATCCAATATATGTTAAACATGTGCAATTCTTCTATACATATTTCCACAAGTATGCTGCACAAGAAAAATCAAATCAAAAAGGAAAAAATGAGAAAGAAAACAAAAAACTACAACAAAAAGAGTGAAAATACTATGCTGTGGGTTTTCTTGGCAAAGACATTGGAGTGGTTTGCCATTGCTTTCTCCTCATCATTTTACAGATGAGCAAACTGAGGTAAAGGGGTTTAGATGATTACCTAGAGTTACAGCAAATAAGACACTTGTCTAAGGACACATTTTTGAACTCGGGTCCTTCTGACTCCAAGGTTAGTTATTTGAGCTACTGAACCACCTAACTGCCCAGAAAAACTTTATTGTACCCTAAGAAATGACTACGAAGAACACAGAGAAACATGAGAAAATGTAACATGAAATCATGGAAAATAAAATAGGCAGAACAAAAAACAATATATAAGTATTAACAATAATTTATATACATAAATAAAACAACCCTCAAATGCTGTGTAACTATAATGACAAAGGTTGATCCTAAAGAAGAAATGCACAATCTCTCCCTTTGGAATAGAATATATTTAGAAAAGTGACAAAAACAAAAGAAACTAACACATTTCTTTAAGAAGGGATACACTGTTCACCAAATAAATTTGCTAGGGGAAAGCAAACGTCCAATGTGAAAATCAATTTTGCACAGAATTAGCATTAGAAAATGTTTTAATCTTTTATTCTTGAATGGAGAAACTTAGAGGTTTTTGAAACTATAACAACAAATATTGTATGAATTTGCAGATATTCTCCTCTATCAGGAAAAGTTGTGCAGGGAAACATTTATTTTACTGATACAAAGACTTTTTTTTTTTTTAATGGAGACAAAGGATATATTACTACACACACTGAATGAGAGGCATTCATTAGCTTCAACTGTTTCAAACAGAGAAGTGGTTGATTAGAACTTATGTTTAAGCTTTCATTTACAACAAAATAATAGGGAGGCCAAAAGGTTTTGCTGGAAGGAGAGGGTATAATATATATAATGAAAGGAACCTAGTGGGAAGTTCAGGAAGTTCACATCCACCAATCTGTTCTCTCCTTTGGTGTTTGGCCAAGAAAATCTGCTTTCCTATACTCAGCTGGGTTAGGTCATATGTGGGAAAACATGTTTCCAAATATTGTAAAGTATTTTGAGATCCTTTGACAAATAGTATAAAATAAGCCTCTTCCTAGAATATATTAATGAATTTAAAAGACTGATAAATAGTGAAAGAGACAATTCTACTATACTTTATTTTTGTTTTAATATTTGTCTTCAACACAAAATCACTGAAGGAAATAAATTGATTGTATGTATTACAATGATTTTGTTATATCTTCAATTAAAAAGGGTACATTTTCTTTGTATAAAGTAGTTTGGTGTTATCAAGCCAAATAAAATAAATACAATTAATTTTGTAGTGTTATTGTTATAATGCTACAAAAAGCCATGCAACCTATTACCTTAAATTCTAATTACTTTTGGCATTTACTCATAGAATTTGGACAGTTTAAATATTATTTTCAATAAGACAGATTAGTCACGTTTTCCTATATAAAAATATATTATTCTTAGAATCCTGGATCCTACCAATGACCTAATAAAAGACATCACAAATGACTGCTCAGTTTCATCAATGAGTGCACCCAAATACTTTCTCAGGGAAGGTCCCTCTGGTCACTTCTCTTTGACAAAACATGTTAAATGGAGTATGAGGTTAGTATAAGAAAACTGTTCTATTTTGCAGAGGTGCCAAATAGGCATAAAAGCTTTCTGCTCTGGAAAGCAGTAGAACAGGACATTTTAGTATGTTTAAAGAATCTTAAAGTTGCTAAAATGCAGGCTGCACTAGAAAACAGCGGAACATTATGAGATACAAAAGCTAAACTGGTTTTGAAATGCCAAATCCAAAGGGAAAACCCAGGAAACTGGTTGTGGAGCAAGAGGTGCCTTATTGCTCCCACAAAGGCTGATAATAAAGCATTGACAGATTTAAGTGAAATAGAAGGGAACACTTTCTAATAGTAAGGGCTGCTAAATATTATATTCAGTGAAGAAAGTAATGGCATCTCCTTTGAAGTTCTTTAAAATGGCTTTCATGTGTCTGTTGTACTTATCTCCATACAATATATTTCTAGAAAAAGGTTCAAGTAAAATCATAAAGAAATCTAAAATGCACTCTTTTAAAACTATCTTGTGTTTCAAACTTCTCAGCAGAATGATTCAAGCTATTTTCCAAGTTAAAAAAAAAAAAAAAAAAGACAATCAAAAAGACTTTATTAAACCTCTGATATAAGCTGGGTACAGACCCTAAAAAACCTTAGATGTAATTTCAGAATCTCATCTCTAGCTAGAACTTGGTGAACAATTAACATATTCCAAATCTGAATTACTTTTCCCCTTAAGTATTTTGTGAACCTTCTGACACTTCAACATATTTTGTGATTTTGTGGAATTCTCAAATCAGGCCATACAAAAGGCAACTAGATCTCAGTGACAACTATTACATTTTTCTTGGACATTCCCACTTAGATTTGGGAAGAAAATCAAGATTCATTTCCTAATTTATCCCATTATAGGTTAACACTGTAACATCCCCCTGATGTGTGAGTATGAGCCAGGGGAACCAAGGTTCCCATGGTTCAATATGTTGTCAGTATCAAAAGAGTGATCAGGGTTGAACCAAAGAGAAGTTTTCATGTATGCTCAAGCACAAGATGATATTCCTGAAGAAGAGAGTCAATTCATTTCATGACAACTGTATGGTCTGTTTTTCTCTTTTCCTATCCTTATCTTATATATGAATAATTTCCAACCCTTTTGGTTGGGGTTGGAAAGAATGAGTTGAACAATTTGATCCACTAGTTGATCCTTATCAGTGAATCCATATCCACCTCTTTTTCCTTACTTCTTGTAGGAACAGCTGCACTGAAGATGATTAGGTCACTTTCTTTTCCTCTAACATAGTTGACAAGGCAAGTAAAGTGATGTTTCAAACCCTCACTGTTGACATAAAATAAGAGGGTATATACTGTAACAGACTACAGTTTCTTCTCTCTCCTGAAGAGCTGCACTGTTTGTCACATAGTAAAACAAGCTCCATTTATAAATCTTCCAATAACTGCCCATAACCAATGTACACATGCACCTTACACAATGAAATATCAGACTCTAGTCAAAGAGTGCTCCCTTCAAATGAAGAGCAACTGTGCTCTATTGTCTATAATTAGACGTTGATTTTCATCTGGCTAAATGCATCATTCACAACACCTTAACAAATCAATCCCTTTTCTGCAGCTGTGTCTCAGAGAAAACCATTATGTTTTGCATATATCACTAGATGTCGCTATTGGAAAATAACTCTTAGCTCCTGCACTATTTTTTCAAGTTTCTTCACAACATAAGCTTTTTCTTCCTTTCCCACCCCCACTCCCACCCAAAGTGCTATCCTGCTTCTATTCTGGAGTAACTTAAGGAAAAGAAAAATTGATCATTTAGGTGCTATGTTTAAAACATGTTTTTCTATGGTAGATTATTCTGAATAAGCAGTATTAATCAAAGAATCAGACAAGTCCAGAATTATAGCAAAGATACCTTAATCCTCAAATATATATTTTTTGTGAGGTCAGACCACCTGAACTTGTAGGAAGAAATAGCTGTTTGCTAGGTAACTCACACTGTCCCTCACTGCATCACATTTCCACATCCTTTTCTGGACAAATTATCTTCCTGGACTATAAAAGAATGATGGTGCTATTCTAAATCATGGCAGCATTGAACATTACCAAAAGGAGACATAATATCCATGGGTGCCTCTATGTGTCTCCTTTCTTGCAAAGTCCAAAGTTCAAAGGAAAAGAGAAAGAGGGAAAGGGAAAAGGTAAGGTGCATGCATACAATGCTTGGGGAGAGGTAAATCACTAATAACTGCCAGTTTGTCTACTGTCTGGATCAGAGGTTTCTAACTTTCAACTTAGGAAATTAAAACGGTATTTTGATAAATGTATTTCAATTTAATTGGTTTTCTTTGTAATCCTATGTATCTTGTTTTATGCGTTTATTCTGAGAAAGGATCTATACATTTAACCACAAAGGGATTCACAACACAAGGAAGGTTAAGAAATTCATGGTCTAGATCAGAAGCTATCATCAAGAAATGTTTAATGAATAAAAATATAATAAAACACAGACAATATTAGTTTATAGTTCTCTAAGTCATTATGTAGAGTGCATGGATGTCTATTTGAGTCTATAATGTGAGAAATGGATAGGCATTTATTTGGTTTCCACAGTTATGAAAATTAGAAAATTGAAACCCAAAAGGATAACAAAGAATCAGACTGGAGATCAGTTATCTTCCCCAAAAGAATATAAATTCCTTGGGGGCAGCTAGGTGGCACAGTTGATATAGCACCAGCCCTGAATTCAGGAGGACGGAGTTCAAATATGATCTCAGACACTTAACACTTCCTAGCTGTGTGACCCTAGGAAAGTCACTTAACCCCAGCCTCAGGAGGAAAAAAAAAAAAATTATATATATATAAATTCCTTGGGGGCAAGAACTGGTTTTTGTTTCTTACATATATGATGAGCACTTTTGGCTCTAGTGAGTTCTTCCCCAACTTCTTTGTCCATTCTGTAAAAAACAAAATCTTTTTTTATTTTTCAAAACATATGCATGGATAATCCTGTGACATTAACCCTTGCAAAACCTTTTGTTCCAATTCCCCCCCTTCACATACCTTCTTCCCTACATGGTAAGTAGTCCAATATACGTTAAACTGTTATTGTGATTATTCCTTTCCCCAGTTCATCCTTTTTTTTTTTTTTTTTTTTTTTTAAATTATAGCTTTTTATTTACAAGAAATACGCATGGGTAATTTTTCAGCATTGACAATTGCAAAATCTTTTGTTCCAATTTTCCCCCTCCTTTCCCCCATTCCCTCCCCCAGATGGCAGATAGACCAATATATGTTAAATATGTTAAAGTATATGAAAAACTAAATATTTTACCAAGAACTCCACTGACTCACTGATGAATGCAGGAAAGATTTATTTTACATTCTTACAAGAGTGGGTGTCTAGTTGAGTAAACACACTTTTGGGACATCCTTAAAGCACAAGTCCCTTCCCCAATTCTCCATTAACTGGATGTTATAGAAGTTACATGACATGAATCTCTACCCCTCAGTTCATAGCCAGTCCCTGCCCCCAAGAAGGTTACATTCTTTTGGGGGAAGATAACTTTCACCCTTGATTATCCTTGATGTCCTCCTGGGTTTCAGTTTTCTAATGTTTCATTTTTACAATTTAATTTTCATAACTGTGGAAACCAAATAAATGCCCATCGATTTCTCAATTTCCCTCCAAATGTTCAATAGTTTCTCCAATGTTTTCCCCTCATAAACTATTTATAAAGAGTTAATATATATGGTTTATTACATCACCCAGCTGCAATCTTTTTATGCATGAGTTTAAAATCTTAAATCCTTTGGTAATATAAGTTCCCAAAAAACAAGAATTAAGTTAATTCTTGTTTTTTGGGAACTTATATTACCAAAGGATTTAAGATGTATGTGTATTATATATCTGTATTTATTAAGAGTTTACTATGTGCCAGGCATTATCAAAAGTTCATTGATTGGGGGAAGAGAGGGAGAAAAATCTGAACACAAGGTTTTGCAAAGGTGAATGTTGAAAACTATCTTTGCGTGTGCTTGAAAAAAAAATACAATTAAAATTTTGAAAAAAATAAAAGTTGGTTGATTGACTTGTCTTCCTCATTAGAATGAGAGCTCCTTGAGGACAAGGACTGTCTTTTGCCTTTTCGGATTCACAATGCTTGGCACTTGACAGGTGCTATATTGACTTCTGTGACTATACTGCAGCTCCAAAGTCAATCAGTTATTGTTCTTCATTTTCAAAATGGACTAGTGACACCACAGGTGATGTTTTGACTCTTGAGTGAAGTAGATTTAAGTGAGAGATTTGCACAAAGTCATCAGCCTTACTCTCCATTCCAGAGTCATAGTGTGGAGGTTCAGAAGGGCACCCCAAGAAGTTGGGGTCGCAAACTGGTATCTCAAAAGAATTTGCAGGCTTGAACCCATCAGCAAGTCAAGGGGCAATGTTTATTGTAACAGTAACGCCAATTGAAGCAGGTTAAGTTCCAAAAGAATTTAGCAAAGAACCAGGAGAAAGAAGATAAATTTATAGAAAAAGAAGAATCCAGTTCTTCATGTCATTGATATGCTAATTTTATGGCCCAGAGGTAGAACTGAGGAATAGTCTTTTCACTTTTGTCTTAGGAATTTGGTTATCACTGACTAGCAGATTATCTATCTAATCACTGACTAGCAGCAGATTATCTATCTAACAGTGAGCAGTGTTTGTGGGACTATCCTAAGGCCAGAAAATTTAAGAATCAGGGACCCAGTTAGAACAAAAGCACTCTAAGATCAGGGGATCTCATCTCTGATAAGTTTCCCCTAGAAGCAGTATCCAATCAATAGAAGTCCAGTGGCAAGACAAAAAGTCAGGACAACTGGAGATGGCCTCAGATACAATGGATGATCTTGGCATCTTTGATGTCTGACCACACTCTGAGCCCTCCACAGGGCCTGCTTCAGCCACCCATTTTAGATGCTTGAAATAGATACCTCCCTAACTAACGTATTTGTGGCTTGTCAGTTACGCTCAATATAATTTAGCCCATCTGCTGAGTGCGTTTGAGGTGTGGCTGTTGCACATACTATGGCTTCTTGAAGATGCAGGTGAGTGTGGAGGGCCATGTGGACACCAAAAGTGAATAAGCAACCCTGAAAAGGGCTAAGCAAGCCTTATTATCAGAAGTTCTAATCGTCCTAGAAGGCTCACCTATAAGAAGTGTAAGTGAGAAGTGATAAGAGTCTGAACCAGGGTTGTACTGTGTACATAGCAAGAAAGGAACATAAATGGAAGATGTTCTTAAGATGGATGGCCAAGATTTGGCAATGGATCAAATATGTGGGAAGTGAGCAAGAGTATAAAAGATGACACCGAGATTGCAAAGAATGGTGGTGTCTTCAAGAGTAATAGGGAAATTGAAAAGAAAGGAACATTTGGATAAAAAGTTAATGAGTTTTGTTTTGGATGTGAAGAGTCTGGAATGTAGATAGATGGAACATCTAGTACAGGAAGTACAAAAGAAGTTGTTGATATGGAGTTGGAAGTTCAGAAGAGAGACAGAAACTGGATGCACAGTTCTGGGAATATTAAACTAAAAAAGAAGTGGATAAAGAATTTCTTAAAAAAAAAAAAAAAAAAAAAAGATAAAATCACTTTAGTCTCACCAGATAACAAGCAGATGTCTATTTCTTCAAATAGCAGACAGTATTAAGTCCAGAAGGTGTTTTGTCTAGGACCCAGACATATAAATACTGCAGTGGATTTGGACTTTCCTTAGCTACAGAAATAATAAAGAAGAGGACAACCCACTAAGTCCCCAGAGAAGGAACCAAAAGACACAAAGGGATAGATTATTCTTGTTAAGCAACCTAGAAAGCTGCACTCTTCTCTCTTTGCCAAAAGATAAAAACACTGTGCCTGAATAACTGAGCTACTACTTAAAAGAAAAGTCAAACAAGGTAAGAACCTGGAACATAAAGCATCATTTGTAAAACAGAAGTAGTTCACTTAAAATAGAACAATGACACTTGTTCCCCTTGAAAAATAGGAAGAATCAAATATGAGGATATTTACCTATTAAAAAATTCTGAAAAGTGCAGATGGGTACTTTAAATATCAAGACAGTACTTAAGTTGTTTAGGAGCTAATATGAAACATTTACCCAGAAAACTTTGACTATGACCATAAGGAGAATCAAGTCTGTCTCCTTTTTGCCTAAAATTCCCTTATTTGCCAAATTGGTATCAATACTAATAAATTGTGCTTTAAATGTTTTAATAGTTATTTTTGGGGTACTGTAAAATATAAATATTAATTCCAAAGAAATTGACAAATATTTTTAAAATGGTAAGAAATCAGGTTTATGGTTTGCTTAAAAACCATTTGGGGAGAGAACAATATTAATGATAAAAGTTCCCTTTTCCAAATTCCTTCTATGACACAGACATGGTACTGATACCTAAACCAGGTAGATCGAAAACTGAGAAAGAAAACTATAGACCAATTTCCTTAATGAATATTGATGCTAAAATATTAAATAAGATATTAGCAAATAGACTTCAGAAAATCATCCCCAGGATAATACACTATGACCAAGTGGGATTTATACCAGGAATGCAGGGCTGGTTTAATATTAGGAAAACTATTAGTATAATTGACCATATTAATAATCAAATTAATAAAAACCATATGATCATCTCAATAGATGCAGAAAAGGCATTTGATAAAATCCAACATCCATTCCTACTAAAAACGCTTGAGAGTATAGGAATAAATGGACTATTCCTTAAAATAATAAGGAGCATATATTTAAAACCTTCAGTAAACATCATATGTAATGGTGATAAACTAGAACCTTTCCCTGTAAGATCAGGAGTGAAACAAGGTTGCCCACTATCACCATTACTATTCAATATAGTACTAGAAACTCTAGCCTTGGCAATAAGAGCCGAGAAAGAGATCCAAGGAATTAGAGTAGGAAATGAAGAAATCAAATTGTCACTTTTCGCAGATGACATGATGGTATACTTAGAGAACCCCAAAGACTCTGCTAAAAAGCTATTAGAAATAATTCAGAATTTTAGCAAAGTCGCAGGATACAAAATAAATCCACATAAATCCTCAGGATTTTTATACATTACCAACACAATCCAACAGCAAGAGATACAAAGAGAAATTCCATTCAAAATAACAGTTGATAGTATCAAATATTTGGGAATATATCTACCAAAGGAGAGTCAGGAATTATATGAGCAAAATTACAAAACACTTGCCACAAAAATAAAGTCAGATTTAAATAATTGGAAAGACATTCAATGTTCTTGGATAGGCCGAGTGAATATAATAAAGATGACAATACTCCCCAAACTAATCTATTTATTTAGTGCTATACCAATCAGACTCCCAAGAAACTATTTTAATGACCTAGAAAAAATAACAACAAAATTCATATGGAAGAATAAAAGGTCGAGAATTGCAAGGGAACTAATGAAAAAAAAGTCAGAGGAAGGTGGTCTAAGTGTACCTGATTTAAAGCTATATTATAAAGCAACAGTCACCAAAACCATTTGGTATTGGCTAAGAAATAGACTAGTTGATCAGTGGCATAGGTTAGGTTCACAGGACAAGATAGTGAATAAAAATAGCAATCTAATCTTTGACAAACCCAAAGATCCCAAATTTTGGGATAAGAATTCATTATTTGACAAAAACTGCTGGGAAAACTGGAAATTAGTATGGCAGAAACTAGGCATGGACCCACATTTAACACCACATACTAAGATTAGATCAAAATGGGTCCAAGATTTAGGCATAAAGAACGAAATCATAAATAAATTGGAGGAACATGGGATGGTTTACCTCTCAGACTTGTGGAGGAGGAAGGAGTTTGTGTCCAAGAGAGAACTAGAGACCATTATTGATCACAAAATAGAACATTTTGATTATACCAAATTAAAAAGTTTCTGCACAAACAAAACTAATGCAAACAAGATTAGAAGGGAAGTAACAAATTGGGAAAAAATTTTTACAGTTAAAGGTTCTGATAAAGGCCTCATCTCCAAAATATACAGAGAATTGACTTTAATTTATAAGAAATCAAGCCATTCTCCAATTGATAAATGGTCAAAGGATATGAACAGACAATTTTCAGATGATGAAATTAAAACTATTTCCACTCATATGAAAGAGTGTTCCAAATCACTATTGATCAGAGAAATGCAAATTAAGACAACTCTGAGGTATCATTACACACCTGTCAGATTGGCTAAGATGACAGGAACAAATAACGATGAATGTTGGAGGGGCTGTGGGAAAACTGGGACACTGATGCATTGTTGGTGGAGTTGTGAAAGAATCCAACCATTCTGGAGAGCAATCTGGAATTATGCCCAAAAAGTTATCAAAATGTGCATACCCTTTGACCCAGCCATACTACTACTGGGCTTATACCCCAAGGAACTATTAGAGAAGGGAAAGGGTCCTGTATGTGCCAAAATGTTTGTGGCAGCCCTTTTCATAGTGGCTAGAAGCTGGAAGATGAATGGATGTCCATCAATTGGAGAATGGTTGGGTAAATTATGGTATATGAATGTTATGGAATATTACTGTTCTATAAGAAATGACCAACAGGAGAAATACAGAGAGGCTTGGAGAGACTTACATCAACTGATGCTGAGTGAAACGAGCAGAACCAGAAGATCATTATACACTTCAACAATGATACTGTACGAGGATGTATGCTGATGGAAGTGGATTTCTTCAACATAGAGAAGAGCTAATCCAATTCCAATTGATTAATGATGGACAGAACCAGCTACATCCAGAAAAGGACTGGGAAATGAATGTAAACTGTTATTTTTACCTTCTGAATCCAATTCTTCCTGTGCAACAAAAAATTCGGTTCTACACACATATATTGTATCTAAATTATACTGTAATATATTTAACATATATAAGACTGCTTGCCATCTGGGGGAGGGGGTTGGGGGAGGAAGGGAAAAAAATCTGATTAGAAGTAAGTGCAAGGGATAATGTTGTAAAAAATTACCCATGCATATGTACTGTCAAAAAATGTTATAATTATAAAATAAAATAAAAAATTAAAGGAAAAAAAAAAAGTTCCCTTTTATTTTCTTAGTTTAATTTATATAACTAAAAGTCAAAGAGGTAATTTTTGATCTCTCTTTCATTAAATTTATAAGCATTAGCTCCATTAAACATTCCTTCTAATATGGAGGGGGGTGGGCAGGAAGGAAAAAGGCAGCCGGAGAGCTGGCTGAACTCCCAATTCTATCTAATAAGCCAATTAATAGATCAATTCTCAAGCTATTTAGCAAGAATTACAATAATCAATTCCCTTTCTATTCTTTCCTTCTCCCCTCAACAAAGACACAATTTAAAATTCTTATACTCAATCCCCTTTTCCATAATATTTTTCAACTCCAATAACTATTCTGAAAGAAAATGCAAATCTTTAACCGCATTTTTGAAGAGAGTACAACAGCTGAGATGTTGAAATACAAATCTATCTCTTGAAAATATATGAACATTTGCTTTATTTAAACATTACCTCTCATGAAAAATAAGATATGGAATATATATAATTCTGCTTCAGCTAGCTGGTGACATCTCCCTTTCCATCTACAGAGTTGCCTTAAAAGAAAATTACACTATTCATTTTAAAAGTAGAAGGTATGTATTCATTCTCCTCCATACTGGGAAGCGTAAATTCTTGACGTAAAATTTTACTCATGAAAGGGTTGAAAATCCCAATTAAAATCACTTTTCAAAAAAGAATTTTATAGGAAAAATTCTGGGGAATTTTCTGTGGGTATATAATACTGCATATACTGCCAGATACCACAGGTGTTTTGATTGGTTTTGTGAACTGTTTACCCCTCTTTTAAAAATCTTAATCACAAGGGAAGGTTTAGCTGCTGAAGCATATAGATAGATATAAAAAATAATAGGTATCAAGCAAGAAAACTATCAGAGCTAGGCTTTATTAACTTTAACCATAGATACTTAACTGTCCTAGCTGTGTGACCCTGGGTAAGTCACTTAACCCCAACTGCCGCAAGAGAAAAAAAAAAAAAATCAAACAAAAAGGGTGCTAGTGGTGAAGAAACTCTACCAGCTTCTAAATTGGAGGACAGGGAATATGTATGTGCTTGGGCATCAGAGAAGAGGCATAAAAACAATTCTGGATCTTACCAGTCTCTGCACTATTTATAAGATAAATTTCTGCTTCTATCATATATATTAAATATAAGCTTTTTATCCCCTCTTCAGTAATCTTTTAAAATTTTTATTTTCCTAAATTTCAAATACCAAAAAGGAATATTTTCATACAACAGGAAAAAAGGATCATATGTGAAACCCAAAAATCTCTTACATAGAGCTTGCTTTAAAAAAAGGCAACCAGGCAAACACTATCCTTTCAACAAATAAAGGTAGTCAAGTGAACCAAATCCATATGTATGCCATATCCAAAATAATGTCTCATTCTTCAGACATCTTTCTAAAAGTTATTTCTGAATAGCAATATTATAGTTTTTAAAAAAATAACCACTAGTAACAGAAAAAATTCTAAATAGTAATATATCTGCTCAAATCAGATATCTTCTGAAACATATCTTTTTAGTCCAATAGCCTTAATGCTATTTAGCAGCTGAGGAGGAAAACCACTTCTTGCTGAACCCAGCCAGGTCCAGCCTATGCCCTCTGAATGAATACCTAATAAAAAACAGGTCACATATGCTCTACTTGGAAACATGCATTCTCTAGGAGCCAAATCCTCAGGGGAAAGTTGCTGTAATTATATGCATTCAATTCAAGCTTCTAAAAAAGGTTTCTCCTCCTCCACTTTATATAGTACATTTATTAAAATAAAACTCTCTCATCTTTATACTTAATCGGTAGAGTTACAATTGTACCTTGTGTATGTTGAACTCAGACTGCGTTATAGGGTTCATTTCCCACCTGCATTCTTTTTTACAGACTGCAATCTTTTGTCACATTCTCAAACCTCTGATTAGAAGTGTTAATGTACTATATCAGCTAATTATAAAACTGGGAAGATCTATTCCGAAAGTGAAATCTGGTAGTTAATAACATTAAGCATGGGTCACTACCTAATTCTGTATGATGAGTTTATAGACAAATGTCAAAAATGGATAATCACTTGGAATTCTTCCTTGGTGAATGCTGACAATGGCATGCCTATCATTTAGAGGTCACTTGTGAGCCATTTGGGTGCCTGAGGCAAAGGATTTCAGAAAGGAGCCAGATGGTTCTATGATACACTTGGATTGTCCAACTCCCTCCCTAAAAAGAATGTGCAATTGCAACCACAGTTTAATCACTAAAAACAATATTATTTCCTTCAAATTTCAATTCAATTTAGTATTTTACTATAAACAGAACCATTTCTTACAAAGCATAAGATGCCAAGTAGCAAAACTAAGTATCATTCAACTACTTAACCTAGCACTAAATAACGCCAACCTTTTCAAGAACTTATCAATAATAGTCTCCCCACAAAGTTTGCTCTATTGTCCTGCTGATTAAAGACACAAGCTTTCTTTTTGCATTGCTGCTTTTAGAATCCCCAAGGCAGGCAGTTACTAAGATATTGCCTAGAAACGGGCTTCCACAGATACTATT
Organism: Sminthopsis crassicaudata; assembly: GCF_048593235.1. Classification (NCBI taxonomy): domain Eukaryota; kingdom Metazoa; phylum Chordata; class Mammalia; order Dasyuromorphia; family Dasyuridae; genus Sminthopsis; species Sminthopsis crassicaudata. The sequence goes on from NC_133617.1 coordinate 394,477,979, forward strand.
TTGCATGTTACATAAAAACAGCTGAAAACATCCCCCAATGACTGTGAATGTATTACTAATGGCATTAATACCAGCAGAAGCTCAGTCATCAACAATAAAAGACAGGAACAAAAAAATCCTTTGGGGGGAGGAAGAAGTAGAATATAACAATGTCAGATCTGCATACAAATAGGCCTGGATGTTGGAAAAAGTCCTATCCAGGCATACAGGTAAACTGATAAGTTAGGCCTTTTCTCATCTCTGGTCCTTATATTTATTTCCATTTTTTCATATCCTAATTAGATTTTAGATATTGCTTTTAGTAGTATTTTATTTTTCCAAATACATGTAAAGATTTTTATAAAATTCTGTGTTCTAAATTCTTCTCCCTACCCTTTACTTTTTTCCCTTCTCAAGATAGCAAGCAATTTTATATAGGTTAAATATCCTTTCAAGCATAGTTCCATATCTGTCATATTGTGAGAGAAAATTCAGACCAAAGGGAAGGGAAAAAACACAAGAAAGAAAGAAAAAAAAAAAAACAAAGAGGTGAAAATATTCTTATGCTTTGATCCATATTCAGTCTTCACAGTTTCTCCCTCTGGATGTGTATGATGCTGAATTAGATTTTAAAAACAATAAGAAAAAGCAGTAAGACAATAAGAAGCAGCTCTTTCTAGATGAATCATATTGTGGCAGTGATCCACCTCACCTTTATCAAATGTCTCAATTTTCTAAGAGTATTTAAACCATTCTGCTATACAAAAAAAGCCGATTTTAAAAATTGATATTTTTATTTTTTTGAGTAGCCTATAGGATCTAACTAATGAAGAACCCTGAAGAATAAGAGTAAAAAGAATCAACTAATAGGAAGACACAATAGAGTGGTCATGTGGAAAGAAGGATAAAAATTAAATAGCGAGCCCCACAAAAACAGGAAGAAGAAATATCTCCAGTGCATTGGGTAGCGACCCTTCTGGCTAACTTTTGGGAGACATAGACAATATTTAGATAGGGTGTGTAGATATCACTTGCATTATTAGTGGAGGCAACTTCCAATCAAAGAGTTCACAGTTTGAATTTTGTTTTTCACATCAACTCTACCCAAAGGGGCAATCCTTTGCACCAAAAAGGAGAAGTGAAAAAGTAAAAGCACTTTAAATGCAAAAACACATCAACTGAGTCTAACTATATACTGTTTTGTGTCCACAGTCCCCCAGTACTACAAAGAAGAGGAATGGGTTTTAGCATGGTCATTCCCCCCCCTTTCTTTCATTTATTTTTGTGTATTGTTTTCTTGGTTCTAATTACTTAATTCTGTATCAGTTTATGTTGGTTTATGTATATCTATATTTTTCAGTCATCACTTTGCATCATGCAGCATATTCATAGCATTCAAGTACATTTTGTTTTGCCATTATATAAACAATGGATGCAGACTTTGTTTCCAGTTCTTTGTGAACACAAAAAGTACAGTTATTATTATTAATCTTCTGGTATACATGAAACTTTTCCTTATGTCTTTGAGCTCCTTGGAATACACCCCTAACAGGGCTTTTTTGCTTTTTTTAGCATAATTCCAAATTGCTTTTCAGAATAGCTAGACCAATTTCACAACTCTAATAGCTTCTTAGTGTGCTTATTTTGCTAACACAGTTTACATCGACTATTCTCAAGTTTTTGTTATCTTTGCCAATTTTGGGGCTATGAAGTGAAACTTCAGTGCTACTTTACTTTGTTGTTTTTTTTTTTTTAATTATTATTAATAATGACATTGGGAAGAATCATACATAGTTAATAACGTAAAATTCTTTTGAGAACTGTCTGTTCTAAGTGTATATCTAATACACTACATATTCTGGACATTAGGGATAATTTGATATAGGTTTTCCCCATACTACAATTTCCCTTCTTAGTTTAGTTGCAGTGCTTTTGTTCCTACAAAAGTTTATCATTTCTAAGTAAATAAAATTCTTTAATCTTTGTGTTTATTTAAACCCATTATTAGATTTTAAAACTTTATTGTAGCTTATGATACAGACCTAATTTTAGCTTGCTTTTCCAGTAGTTTTTGTCAAGTTCTTTTCCAAGTAATATAGATTAGGGTTACTGAATGCTAGGGTATTGAATTCAATTGTTAGATGCTCTGCTTTAGACAAAGAAAAAAACTTGAATTCTCTATTATACTTTTGTGCCAGGCAATCTATCTATTGCTCAACTATCACTTAAATGTCTTTCCATCATACTCCCCTCATCCCTGACCCCCAGAGCTCCTAGACTTCTTAATATAAGTATAGCTTTTAAATATATACTTTGTAACATTTGTGTAATCTTTTGGACTTGAAGTCTACTGCTAGCTCTTTTCTTGGATTTTGTTTTCTATGATTTATTGGATTTCTACTAGTTTTCTTCCTACATTTTAACTACTCTTAAAATTTCTAACTTGATAAGCAGCAATTTTCCCCTTCCACCCTCCTTTTAACTTTAAAGTTCTTTTGATTAGATTTTTAAAACACCAAATACGCCACAATATAAGTCCATCATTCCTATATTTTAAGCAATAGTCTAGAAATCCCATTTAACCAGCTGTTCATTTTCTAAATTTGCCTTTCTTTTCTGAAGCTCCTACCTTTGAGTGGTAAGAATGATGAAAACATCACTTGTATCCTCAAAATTTTCATTTTTTTGTCCAATACTTTATAATACTTAGCAATGTTTTCTAGATGCTTTCTGTAGTATCATTTGAGCCACATGAATCACCAGTTGAGGATGTCATTGTTTAAATTTTGAAAGTTTTAGTTTAAAACACTCCTAAAAGAGCATTTCCATAATACATAGCACAACCCAAAAGAGAATTTCATATGAAATCATAAATCTTTATTTTATAACATTGTGTTTGGTGAGTACATAATAAATTCTACACATTATTTTCAAAACTGCCCTAACTTATCTATGCTTTCTTCTTTTCTTCTGTACAGTAAAAAAAATATTACGATAGCCCTCTTTTGGGGAACATTACTATAGATTAACTTGCTGTCTCCCAACTCCCGGCCGCAACTAAAATGAAGAAAAGGAAACAAAAAACTCTTGTAAACAAGTATAGTCTGGGAAAAGAAATCAATCAATAAAGAGGCCATGTCCAAAAATATATGTATGGCTTTGCACCTTGTGTTCACCACCTGTCAGAAGATTGATAACATGTTTTATCATAGATCCCATGGAAAAAAATCATTGTATTGGTCACAGGTTTGTTTTGTTTTAAATAATAATAGCTTTCTGTTTTTCAGAATACATGCAAAGATAATTTTCAACATTCACTCTTGCAAAACCTCTGTTCCAGATTTTTCTCCTCCCCTCCCTGACAGCAGGTAATCCAATACTGGTTAAATATGTGCAATTCTTCTAAACTTATTTCCACATGCTACACAAGAAAAATCATACCAAAAAAGGAAGAAAAAGTGAGAAAGAGAAAAACAAGTAAACAACCACCATTACAAAAAAAAAGATAAATTATGTTGTGATCCTCATTCAGTCCATAGTCCACTCTCTGGAATTCACTTAGCATCAGTTCCTGTAAGTCTCTTCAGGCCTTTGTGAAATCTCTGCCCACTGGAATAATATTCTCTACTAATCCTTTCTTATAGAACAATAATATTCCATTACATCCATATATCATAACTTATTCAGCCATTCCCCAATTAATGGGTATCCACTTCTTTGCTACAACAAAAAGGGCTGCTACAAACATTTTTTGCACATGTAGGTCTTTTTTCCTTTTTTATGATCTCTTGGGGATAGTTAGTCAGAATTCTTAAGACTTCAAAGCTGTTTTTACTACCTTTGTTCTCCCCATGACCAAGTTTATTTGTTTTTCCCCCCTTCTTGTAGCTATTCCTATATTTCACCCTCTTAAATACTCAATTCTCTTAAGGCACTTATAGATGGGTAAGAATATAGAGAAAATATACACAGACAATTAAATAAACCTAACAATATGCGCTGTAAGACACTAAGAGAAGAAGCAGGTTCCACTGTTATTACTGCTATTTATACTATGTTGTGACTTTGGACAAGTAATTTTATAACTTCAGTTTCTTCTCCAAATTGTAAATGAAAATGTTTTTTGTCTCACAGAGAGGAAGACTATTTCTGCCCAAATATTCTATCTATTTCACAGAGAACTTATCTGAGGGTCAAATGAAAATGTATTTTGTGACCATAAAGTGTTATATAAATGTGTTTATCTATAGAGACCAAACTTGTAGATACTAATAAGAGATCTGGTGGCTCTGGTGTGTCTAGTGCTCTGGCTACCTATGTATTAACTCATAGATTCTGTAAAGTAAATAGGTTTTAGATATTTAAATATGTACATTACTAAATTTCAACCAAGAACATTTTGCCTATATTTTTCTTTTTCTTTCTTTCTTTTATTTTCTTTTATTTTCTTTTTGGCTGAGGCAATTGGAATTAAGTGACTTGTCCAGGGTCACATAGCTAGGAAGTGTTAAGTATCTGAGGTCACATTAGAACTCGGGTCCTCCTGACTTCAGGGCTGGTACTCTATTCACTGCGCCACCTAGCTGCCCCCTATATTTTTCAAGCCATGCTCCATGTAACACTAATTTCATGGGACAGCTCTACGGTGGAAGCTCTTAATCACTTTTGTTTAAAGAAAAAAACAAAACTTTGACATCGGCTAAACTTATGGTGCACTTCTCAGACTAGTATTTTAGAATGTATAAAAGACATTTTCTTGGTCACATAATCAACAAGATAGAAAGCTAGACATTTTCTCTGATCCTGACAATGAAGAAAGGACCCTGAAACTCTCTAAAACTTCTTGAAGGAGAGATTCTAGTGGGACCCTGCCCCACAAAGGAAACGAGATAAAACAGCTACATTCTGTTATCTGGGTGGGGTTGATTCAATCTCAAGCTAACCCTATAGAATTAAAAAGACATTCAATTCTATTCAAGCTGAAACTCAGCTTTGTAGCCAAAGCTCCTATCATAAAAGAGCCAATTAAAAACTCATTTTTTCCAGAGGGCCTGACAAGCGATGCCATGCTGTGCCAAGGAAACCTCTGCCCACTGGAATAATATTCTTTTCCAGTGCTACCCTCTCTTTATCCTTATCTATTTACCTAACAAGAGTTTTTGCCTTTCTGTTGGGATTACTCTAAACTTCACTTCTCTATCAGAACTCCTCCACTGAGGTATTCAGCCTTTCTATTCTTGCAGAGTAAAGGCTGACTTCCAATGCCATTAATAAACCTCTTATCAGTCTAGCCTTTTCAGGTCTGTAAATTCCTTTACAGAGAATCTCTGCGCTACCAAAAGGGGATTCCCCAAAACTCCCTACCCTTGTGCCGAATCCCAAGGGAATGTAGGGGAGTCAAACCTCTCCATTTGCTTCCCTGAACCCCAAACCTGCCACTAGACCTTATAATTTAACTCCCTGATCACCAGAAACCCTAATCTCATTTTGGTTCCCTAAATCTAGACCTCATCATTTGGTTTCCTGAAAGTGAACCCCAAAACCTAATCCGGATCAACAACTTCTCAAGTGTCAAGATCTAGGACAAAGGACCCAAGAGACAACAATTCAATGAATAGAGCAGGCTATACATATCTAATACATTCAAACTCTTCTCCATGATTGCCTCTACCACACTGTAGCTGACCAGGAGCTTTGAAAAGAATCCAATTAAATACTCTTGCTTCCCTTCCCTCCCTTATCCCTTATCCCTAGTTCCTGGGATTCAAACTCTGGAGATAGGGGAGGAAAGGAAAAAAAATCATTTATATAATGACTATGCTCTCTATAAATGCAAACATACTGCCATTTGATTTTTACAACAGCCACACGGAGGGAATTAAGGCAAAATGAAGTTATTTGACTAGCCCATGGTCATAAAGCTACTAAGTGTCTGTACAAGGGAGCTAGATTTGCATTAATGTCTTGCTTACCCCAGATCTAGCACTCTACTGAGCCATCTAGCTGGCTCATCTAACTACAACAAGTCTGCTCAGGCTGCAGGCAGTGTTCTGACCCAAAATAGCTCAGCTGGTGAAATGAGGAAGAAGGGAACTGGGGAAGACACAGGTGTAGGTTGTGTGGTATTCCACTATATCTAAAAAGCCCAACATACAAATAGGAGCAGTTTTGTCTGCCCAGAAGTCGCTTAAGATAACAAGTCTGGTGAAGCACAAATTACAGAGCAAGGGAAGAGGCTTGAGGTGTGGTTTTGAGATCCAATATTCTGAGAAAATACCGTAAAAAGATACATAAAAGTGATGGGGGTGAATCCTGAAACTGTATCCTCTTTAATCTGTAAAAGAAGGGTGATTGAGGATCTCAGGCTCTCCCCTGGGAAAAGCATACCTTTCCCAGACAACACCTTCCCCAAGTTAAGTGGTCTCATTCAGTTGGAGATTTTTTTTTAAATTTGCTTTTTTTTAAAATTAATTTTATAATTATAACTTTTTTGACAGTATATATGCATAGGTAATTTTTTTTTACAACATTATCCCTTGTACTCCCTTCTGTTCCGAATTTTTCCCCTCCTTCCCTCCACCCCCTCCCCTAGATGGCAGGCATTCCATTCCCATACATATTAAATATCTTACAGTATATCCTAGGTACAATATATATATGTGCAGAACCGAATTTTTTTGTTGTTGTTGTTGGAAAGGAAGAATTGTATTCGGAAGGTAAAAATAATCTGGGGAGAAAAAAAAAAAAAGCTCACAGTTTATACTCATTTCCCAGTATTCCTTTTCTGGGTGTGGCTGATTCTCTCCATCATTGATCAATTGGAATTGGATTAGCTCTTCTCTATGTGGAAGATATCCACTTCCATCAGAATACATCCTCATATAGTATTGTTGTTGAAGTGTATAATGATCTCCTGGTTCTGCTCATTTCACTCAGCATCAGTTGATGTAAGTCTCTCTAAGCCTTCTGTATTCATCCTGTTGGTCATTTCTTACAGAACAATAGTATTCCATAACATTCATATACCACAATTTACCCAACCATTCTCCAATTGATAGGCATCCATTCATTTTCCAGTTTCTAGCCACTACAAAAAGGGCTGCCACAAACATTTTTCAGTTGGAGATCTTGACCAGATAGTCCTATTGAGTGGTTCAAAACTCCAAGATAAGTAATCTCTTTTCAATTGGAAATCTAGGCCTGGGGCACTGACATTGAGTGAAATCTCATTCAATTTTGAATGAAAGCCCAAGCCTCAGACAATTCTGAACCCCAAATCTTTGCAGAAGTCCGAAACAGGATTATGTTTTGCCAAGGGAGCTCTCTTCTTGGCAAAGCTCCTGCCAGGATTTTTGCCCACTGTGAAGATATTTTCTTCCCAGTGTTAACCTTTGCCATTTTCCTAACAGGACCTTGCCACTGAGAAGTCTGTCTTCCTAGCAAAGCTGGCTTCTCAGGGCCAATAAAAATCCTTTTTGCCATATGTTTTCTGGTTGGCTTTCACATCTGGCATACACCGACCAGAGGATTCCCCACCCCGATTCTTACACCTCTTCACTACCACTAGCTTCATCATTTGAACCTTATCAAAAGGAGAAAAGTGAGCAGGTTAGGGGGCAGGAGGGGTAAGGAGGAATGGGAAAAGGACCAAAAAGATCTTAGAAGGAAGAAAACTCACTTCAATCAGATAAACAACATATTTGAAGGAATATGACCTGCAGATCAGGCAAAAGAATTCAAATATCTATGAATAAATATTGCGAGGTAAAGGAAAATTAAACAACCTCTAATAAGGAAAGAACACTATGGATTCCTAAGACAAAGCACAGAATCAAAGTATTAAAAAACCATAGTGGCAGGTCTCAAAAAAAGAAAAAAAGAGGATTATTTATTAGAAATGCAAATATACATGGAAATGAAGGACAAGGAAAATGCAAAAAGCAATTAGCAATAACCTGAACATCCCAATATAAGAATATAAGAAAACTACCTAGAACTTTTAAACACAAAAAATAAAGTGTCAATCAACAGAATCCATAGACTGCCTCCACGAGAAAAAAAAAAACAAAAAACCAAATTTGAACAATTCTGAGAAAGAACAAATCCTAAAAACAGCAAGGAGAGAAAGACTTTTTGTGTATGAAGAAAAGGAAATATGAGTAACACAAGATTATTCTGTCCCCACCAAAAACTGTAATAGGGAATAGAATATGTTCTGAAGAGCAAAGAAGCTCAAGATGCAACTCAAGATGATTTACCTTGTTCCTACTGAAATGGAAAAAAGTTAGATGTTTAAAATATTTCCTAAAGCATAAAGTACATAAAATTACAAAGGAAGTCATTTGTATTGAAAATTATTAAGGGGGCAGCTAGGTGGGGCAGTGGATATAGCACCAGCCTTGAATTCAGGAGGACCCAAGTTCAAATCTGGTCTCAGACACTTAACACAGCCTAGCTGTGTGACCCTAGGCAAGTCACTTAACCCCAGTCTCAAAAAAAAAAAAAAAAAAAAAAAAGGGAAAGAAAGAAAGAAAGAAAGGAAAAAGAAAGTTATTAAGAAAAAAATTTCTAGGGGCAGCTAAATGGCACAGTGTTTAGAACACTGCCCCTGAAGTCTGGAGGACAAGTTCAAATATGGCCTTAACACTTAACACTTCCTAACTGTGTGACTCTGGGCAAGTCACTTAATCCCAACTATCTCAACAACAAAGACAATTTCAATAAATTTCTTTAAATTTATAGATATTAGGTTAAGAGCCCCTGCTTTAAGGGATCCCAGAGGAGGAAAAATGTTATTAATATAATTGACCTATTTCAGAAAGATCAGCAGGAAAGGTTTGTCAGTAGGGCCTTGGGAGACTAGCTAACCAGGATTGGGTGTGAATAGTGGCAGCAGCTTTTGGAGCCTTCAGATCACAGGAGGCCGCTTTAGTAGAATTGAAGAAAGACACTACTGCTTTAGGACACTAGATCTTACAGCTACCATTTGTGTGGAGACACTCCTCAAAGTTCCAGGGCAGAAAAAAGTGCTTGTGATTCAAGTACTAAAAGGATCTCTGAAAAACCTCTGAGGTATGGGATGGTGCACCGTCCACCCAGGACATGTAGCCCTACTGGGGCAGCTAAGTGGCACAGTGGACAGAGCACTAGCCCTGAAATCAGGAGAACCTGGATTCAAATCTGGTCTCAGACACTTAACACTTCTTAGCTGTGTGACCCTGGGCAAGTCACTGAACCCCAATTGCCTCAGCAAAAAGCAAAAAAAAGAGAGAGAGAGAAACTGAGCCCTAACTTTCTTAAAGAGTTAAAAATCAAGTAATAAGGTGGGGAAATGATCAAACAACAGAAAAAGATTCTGACTACAAAATGGGAATAAGGAAGATGAAAACATCCGATCAGAAGATAACAAGTGAGAGCTTCTACATCCAAATATTCCAAGAAAAATAAGAATTGGTCTCAAAAAGCATTCTTAAAATCAAGTAAGAGAGGAATAAATAGGAAGAGAACTGAGAAAGGTGCAAAGGGAAATACAAGAAGTTAATGAGAAGAATGCTTTAAAACACAAATTTGGCCAAATGGGAGAGGTACAAAAGCCCACTGAGGAAAATAATTGCCTCAAAATCAGAATTGACCAAATGAAGGCTAATGATTTCATGAGAAACCAAGAAACAATAAAACAAAACTAAAAGAATGGAAAAAAAATAGAAAACAAGAAATATCTTTTTTTATTATATATATATATATATATATATATATTTTATAATATTATCCCTTGTATTCATTTTTCCAAATTACCCCCCCTCCCTCTATTCCCTCCCCCCGACGACAGGCAATACCATACATTTTACACATGTGTTACAATATAATCTAGGTACAATACATGTGTGCGAATATCATTTTCTAAACAAGAAATATCTTACTGGAAAAACAACTGACTTGGAAAATAGATCCAGGAAAAATAATTTTAAAATTATTGGTCTACTTGAAAACCATGACCAGGAAAAGAGGCTATGCATCAGCTTTCAAAAAATTATCAAGGAAAATTGTCCTAATATTCTAAAACCAGAGAATAAAATAGAAATGGAAAGAATCCATTGATCACCTCCTGAAAAAGATCCCCAAATGAAAACTCCCAGGAATATTATAGCCAAATTCTGGAACTCCCAGGTCAAAGAAGCAAGCATCCAAAAAGAAACAATTCAAGTAGAGAGGAGCCAGAGTCAGGATAACACAAGATTTAGTAGTTTCTATGTTAAAGGACCAGAAAATTTGGGATTTGATATTCCAGATAGCAATGGAGCTAAGATTATAACTTAACATCACTTACTCAGCAAAACTGAGTATAATCCTTCAGAAAAAAGAGGTGGACATGCACTGAAATGGAGGAGTTTCAAGTATTCATGATGAAAAGACCAGAGCTGAATAGAAAATATGATTTTCTAATACAGAAAACAAAAGAAGCATAACAAGGTAATTAGGAAAGGGATATCATAAGGGACTTAATAAGATTTATGTATTTACATTCCTATATGGGAGGATGATACTTGTAACTCAGAACTTTCTCATTACTATAATAGGCAGTTAGGAGTATATATAGACAGAGGCACAGCTGTGAGTTGAATATGAAGGGATAATATTTTAAAAATAAAATTAAGGGGTGAGAAGAATGTATGGAAAGGAGAGAGGTGAAATGACAAATTATCTATCATAAAAGAAGAAAAAGTTTTTACAACGGAGGGAAAGAGGAGGAAGAGAGGGGAAGTGAGTGAACATTACTTTCATCAGAATGATCAAAGAGGAAATAACATGCATACTCAATATGAGCATTGAAATCTATCTTAACTTGCAGGAAAATAGGAGGGAAAGGAGAAATGGGAAGGGGGAAGGGTAACAGAAGAGAAGACATATTGGGAGAGAAAAACACTTTTGAGGAGGGTCAGGGTAAGAGAAAATAGAAAAAAATGGCTGAGGGGAAAATACAGTTAACAAAAGTGAGAAAAGAATTTTGAAGCAAGTGTCTGATGAAGGCCTCATTTCTCAAATGTTTAGGGAAACTGGGTCAAATTTATTAAAAAATTATCCATTCCCCAATTGATAAATGATCAAAAGATATGAACTATATCCAAAGGGCTATAAAAGTATGTATATTCTTTGACCTAATGATGCCACTACTATGCATGAATCCCCAAAGAGATTTTTTTTTAAAAAAGAAAAAAGACCTATATGTACAAAAATATTTATAGCACCTCTCTTCTAAAGAATTGGAATCTGAGAGGATGCCCATCAACTGGGGAATATCTTAAATAAATTGTGATATAAGATTACGATATAAGAATGTTGTAATTCTATGGGAAATGATGACCAGGATGTTCTCATAAAAACCTGGAAACTCCTCCACAAACTCAAAGTAAATGTACTGTGTGCAAAGTAATAATAATGTTATAGGATGATCAGTTACAAATGACTTTGCTATTCTCAGCAATACAATGATCCATTATTACTCTGAAGGATTTATGATGAAAAATCCAGAGATGAACAGTTTGTGTCAGGATACAGATTGAAGCAAACTTAAAAAAAAAAAATTAAAAAAAAAAAAAAACTTTTCTCAAGTGATTTTTTTGGGAGAGATAGGGAGAGAAATCTTTTTTTTTTTTTTTCTTCCCCTAAACATGACTTATGGAAATGTTTTGCATAACTTCACATGTGCTTTCTTAGTGGGGGGGAGGGAGAGAGTCTTGAACTCAAAGTTTTAAAAACAAATATAAAAAACTGTTTTACATAAATTAATAGAAACTAGTTTGGTAGCATTGGAACTAGCATGACGCTTTTTGAAAATTGATAAATTTGGAGTCAGAGGGTATATACTTTTAAAAATTGAATGTTAAACCTATTTAAAATTAAAAAATAAATATGGACTTACTTGCTAGATGTTAGATGGTAAGTCACAAAGGTAGATCTTTTGACTCTAAGTCCAATAATCTTTTTCTTTTCTCAAGAGTATTTTATTTTTCCAAATACATGGAATCAGTTTTTAACATTCATTTTTGTAAGATTTTGTTCAACAAGAAAATTGTATAAATATGTTTACACATTGGATTTAATATATATTTTAACATATATAACATATATTGGATTGCTTGCCATCTGGGGAAGGGATGAGAGGAGGGGAAAATCTGAAACACAAGGCTATGCAAGAGTCAATGTGGAAAAATCACCCGTGGGCAGGTAGGTGGTGAAGTGAATAGAGCACCAGCCCAAAAGTCAGGAGGATATGAGTTCAAATTTGGCCTCAGACACTTAACACTTTCTGGCTGTGTGACCCTGGGCAAGTCACTTAACTCCAATTGCCTCAGCAAAAAAAGAAAAAAAAATTATCCACGCATATTTTGAAAATAAAAAGCTTTTTAAAAAAAAAAAAAAAAAGTAAGATTTTGTTCAACATTTTTTCACTCTCTCTCCCTTACAACTCCCCCAAGATAATAATCTGCTGTTAAACAGGTACAATCCTTTTAAATATATTTCCATATTCATCATATTATCCAAGAAAAATCAGACAAAAAGAAAAAATCATGAGAAAGGAAAAGCAAGTAAACAAACAAAAAAAGTGAAAATATTATACTTCAATCAGTATTTAGTGTCCATAGTTCTCTCTCTGGATGTGGATGGTACTTTCCAACCCAATTCTATTAGAATTGGCTTGGATCACTGAATTGCTAAGAAGAACTAAGTCCATCATAATTGATTATTATATAACTTTCTTGTGTACAATGTTCTCATTGGTTCTGTTCACTTTACTCAGCATCAAGTTCATGGGAGTCTTTCCAGGCTTTTCTGAAATCAGCCTGCTCATTATTTCTTATACAACAATAATATTCATATACCATAATTTATTCAGGCATGTCCCAATGAATCCCCATTTATTCAATTTTCAATTCCTTGTCATTATAAAAATAAGGCTGCTACAAAGACTTTTGCACATGTAAGTCCTTTTCCCTCTTTTATGATCTGTTTGGGATACAAAGTCAATAGTGACACTGCTAGATATACACAGTGTTATAGTCTTTTGTGCATACCAACAATCTTTTCAATCCACAAAGATGCTTCTAATAGCTGTAGCATACTCATTTTACTCTACTATTTAGGTCTTATCTGAAAAGAAACTAGGAATCTGGGTTATAAACCATAAAAATCAAATCATTAACAATAGCATTCAATAGGACTATCTGCCATTTAGGGGAGGGAGTGGAGGGAAGGAAAGTTGAAACAAGTTTTTGCAAGGGTCAATGTTGAAAAATTACCCATGCATATGCTTTGTATATAAAAAAAAAGCTATAATAAAAAAATAAAATTTTTTTTAAAAAGCATTGAACTCTTATGGCACCCCCAATTTCCATTCCATGAATAATAGTATTAAGTTTCCGATTATATAATACCACGAAATCATCTTTAGGAGTGAACTAGTTTAAATGATAAGTCCCCGGAAGGGAAGAAACTGAACACAAAACAGCTCCCAAGTTTTAGGAGGGTGTGGAAGAAGTCACGCTATCAAATTGCTGACAACCTTAAAGGGCAAGAATATCATTACCTACATTGCTGACTCAGTCACCTTTAGAAATGATTTTACAGAGTACAAAGAAGGCACCAGGGAATTAAATAAAAAGGAAATTTCAACTTTTTATCTTTTGGGGAGTAATATTCATCATCTCAGTAACTATGTAACTATGAGAAATCCATTTTCCTGCATAACAATTTGATTGTACTGTTAAGTAGAAGCTATAAAAGAAGACTGTTCTGAGAAGATGGAAAAACAAAAAAGATGGCAATGCTCAGGGCCTGGAGTAAACATCAAAAAGCAGTGTCTGCTGTTTTTCTGAAAACTCCATTTTTGGCAGCAGGAAAAGATTTTGTTATCTTCTCTATGAAAATTTAATCATGTTTTCAGGTTTCAGCTTAGAATCAAATTTTCAAGACCAATTTGGTCATGAAGCTGTCAACATCTCCATTTGTGATTTCACTATTCCTGTTAATTTAATGATTACGTCTCAAGCCTATATAATCAGCTATCATCTCTCTCAATTCTAGTACTGTGCCTTTAAATGTCTGTGGGACATTTTTACTTTTTTTTTTTTTTTTAATTGAATTTTCCACTGGCACCAAGATCCTAGAGCTTATCCAAAACTGAATTTATACCCCTAAATTCCCCTTACCCCAAATCTTTCCACTGCCTTCAAATTTGCCAATTTCTTTTGAAGGTAACACTCATTACTCAGGTTTCTTTGAGAGATGACTCCATCATTTAGGTTCATAACCTGGGAATCATATCATCTCTGGCTCTTCTGCCTCTTTTGTCCCTCCCTCTCCCACCCCATTCTAAACAGTTGCCAAGTCATTATGGTTCTTATATCTACCTCCTTTTCAACACTAACATGATTACCACCCTAATTCAAGCCTTTATGAACTGTCACCTAGGCTACTGTAATTGCCTAACTATTCTCTTTGCCACTTTTCTTTCCCATTTTCAATCCATTCTCTAAAAAAATTGTTTAGGCATAGAACTGACCATCCCCTAATCCTCCTTTTAATGGACACTGCTTTTTCCAAGATTACCAATGCTCTCTTAATTACTAGATCCCGAGAAAAAGCTGTTGGGTATATATAGTAATCCAATCAGAACCAGACACGAGACCAAAATTCAAGGGAATCAAACAGTTACTAAAAGGTAAGAAAGGAGAAGCAGAATATGGATTAATTTTGGAATAGCAGGGTCAAGTGAAAGTTTTTAAAAGCTGAATAAACCTGAACATGTGTTTGTTGGAATTACTGAAAGAGTAGATAAGACAGGAGATGATCAACATGGAGAAAGGTTGTCTTTTCCTCAATAACAAAAGGAGGAGATTATATGAGTAAAGATATAGAGAGGTTCTGAGACATCAAATGACAGAGAACAGAAATCTTATAATGGATGACTTCTATTTTCCTAGTCAAATAGCAAGTGAAGACATCTGTGAGGAACACTGGGGACATGGGAAGTTAAAGGTTTCAAACAACTATAGAGGGGACTAAGGGTCAATGAACCTTTTAAAGCTGTGAGGAATAGTCAAGCTTAGTCTCAATATTATCTTCATTTTGCAGATGGGAAAACTGAGGCTCACTGGAGGTTACAGTAACTTGCTAATGTTACAATTGGTGGCAGAGATAGGACTAGAATTCAAGTTTCTTGTCTCCAGTACAATATTCTTTCCATTTCGCTATTCTTTTTCTCAGAAAGGAGCAGAAGACAAAAAGGATTAGAGAAGAAGCAAAAAAATTAACAAGTGGTAGTGGTAACGGTAGACCTGGTTTTTAAAAAGTAAAGTCAACTGGATACATGAAAACACAACCACACAAGTCTTCAGGGAGACCATATCCCTCATGTCTGACATGATAGTTCCTATTCTCCTTCCCCCTCAACAAGAGAAACTCACAGGAAAGTTTATCAGGGGAGTGCTTTGGGTCATCGATTGATAAACTTGAAAATGAAGGTGGCCCTAGCTGTACCAGACCTAAAACTATATTATAAAGCAGCCATCATCAAAACCATTTGGTACTGGCTAAGAAATAGAGTACTCAATCTGTGGAATAGGTTAGGTTCACAAGAGATAATAATCAGGGGGCAGCTAGGTGATGCAGTGGATAGAGCACCAGCCCTGAATTCAGGAGAACCTGAGTTCAAATCTGGTCTTAGACACTAAACACTTCCCAGCTGTGTGACTCTGGGCAAGTCACTTAACCCCAGCCTCAGGGGGGGAAAAAAAAAAGAGAGAGAGAGAATAGTCAATGCCTATAGTAATCTAGTAAATCCCAAAGATTCCAGCTTCTGGGATAAGAACTCACTATTAGAAAAAAAAATTGCTGGGAAAACTAGGCATTGATCCACACCTAACATCCTATACCAAGAAAAGATCAAAATGAGTTCATGATTTAGACGTAATAAGCAAATTAGAAGAACAAAGAAGTTTCCCTCTCAGATCTGTGAAGGAATGAATTTGTGGCCAATGAAGAACTACATTATTGTATGCAAAATGGATAATTTTGATTATATTAAGTTAAAAAGGTTTTGTACAAACAAAACTAATGCAGACAAGATTAGAAGGGAAGAAATAAATGGAAAAATTTTTTACACTCAAGGTTTCTGATAAAGGCCTCATTTTGAAAATGGCAACAGAATTGACTCAAATTTATAAGAATTCAAGCCATTCTTCAATTGGCAAATGGTTAAAGGATATGAACAGATAATTTTCAGATGAAGAAATTTAAACCATATCTAGTCATATCACTATGGATAAGAGAAATGAAAATCAAGACAACTCTGAGTAACTACTACATACCTCTCAAATTGGCTAAGATGATAGGAAAAGATAAGGATGAATGTTGAGGGGGATATGGGAAAACTGGGACACTAATACATTGTTGGTGGACTGTGAATAGATTCAACCATTCTGGAGAGCAATTTGGAACTATGCCCAAAGGGTTATCAAACCACACCCTTTGATCAGCAGTGTTTCTACTGAGTTTATATCCCAAAGAGATCTTAAAGGAGGGAAAGAGATTCTTATGTGCAAAAATGTTTGTGGTAGCCATTTTTGTAGTGGCAAGAAACTGGAAACTGAGAGGATGCCCATCAGTTGGAGAATGGCTGAAAGTTATGGTATATCAATGTTATGGAATATAATTGTTCTATAAGAAATGATCAGCAGGATAATTTCAGAGAGATCCAAAGAGACTTACATGAACTAATGCTAAGTGAAATGAACAGAACCTGGAGATCATTGTACACCAGATCCACTGAGGATGGATCACAACATAGTATTTTCACTTTTTGTTATGGTTTTCTTGCATTTTGTTTTCTTTCTCATTTTTTTCCTTTTTGATCTGAATTTTCTGGTGCAGCATGATAATGATGGAGATATATATAGAAAAACTGCACATGTTTAACCTATATTGGATTACTTGCCACCTAAGGAAGGGGGTGGGGGAAGAGAGGGAAAAAATTTGCAACACAGGGTTTGCAAAAGTGAATATTGAAAATTATCTATGCATATGTTTTGAAAATAAAAAGCTTTAACAATAATAAAAAAGATACTGGCTTGAACATTTCATTGCTCTTTCAGTGACCAAACTTCACCAATAGTGAAACTTATTTCCTTGAAGCAGAAATAAGATGCGATGGGGGGGGGGGGGGGGAAATGAAGTATAGTATACATTGTGAGACATAATATTCTCCTTACCTATAATGTACATTCTGTTTAACTACACACTGTTAAAAGGTAAGCTACATTGAGAAGTATATCATTAGGAAGTGGCAGTGAAGCAAATTAGGCATCAAAAATAATTTTTTTTTTTTTAATTTAAGAGGGAAAAGGACTCATATATACAAAAATCTTTGTGGCAGCTCTTTTTGCAGTGGCAAGGAACTAGAAATTGAGTGGATGCCCATTAGTGAAGTGGCTGAATATTATTATTCTTTAAGAAATAATGAAAAAGCAGATTTCAGAAAAATTTGGAAAGACTTAGATGAACTGATGCTGAGTTAAGTGAGCAGAAATATAACAGGATTATGTGATGATCAATGGTGATAGACTTGGATGGTGTTTTTAAACAGTGAGGTGATTTAAGGCAATTCCAATAGATTTTGAGATAAAAATGTCTTTCACATCCAGAGAGAGAACTATGGAGCTTGAATGTTGACTGAACAATAGTATTTTCAACTTTTAATTTTCTACCTTTGTGATTTTTTTTCTCTTTTGATCTGATTGTTCTTGCACAACATGACAAATATGAAAATGTTTAAAAGGATTGTACATATTTAACTTACTTCAGATTGCTTACTGTCTTGGGAATGGGGAAGGTAAGGGAGGAAGAGGAAAAAAGTTTGGAATACAAAGTCTTATAAAAATAGATGTTGAAACCTATCTTTATATATATTTGGAAAAAACAAAATAGTATTGAGGGGAAAAAAAGAGACTAATAAATCTGAGGTGTTCAAAATATTTTTATATTTGTTCATAACAGTTGAAATTTTATAAACAATTCCTTTTCGAAAATTAAAATAGTATACTTCTGAAGGCTTTTATCCTGGTACTAGAATATTGAATAGCAGCGCCGTACAGTGGAAAGATGCCAAGTTTAGAATTAGATTATCTGCATTCGAATTCTGCTTCTACCACAATATTTTGGGAAAAATCTCCTTTCTCTGCACTTCAATTCTCTCATCTATAAAATATGGTAGCTAGATTGAATGACCTCTAAACTCTCTTCTAACTATGTATCTATAAAATACAAATCTTTATTAAGTAGCCATGTTTCACCTAACTAATGTTTCTGCATCAGTTTTTCAATATTGGGCTACACAAATAGGGAATATTGTAATTTAGAAATATAATCTTGCTAAGATCCCAGAGAGAGTTAAAAAAAACATTCAAAACTGGAATCCTGTTGACAGATTAATTCAGGAGAGAAAGGGCTAAAAAGTACCATATACAATTAACTCACAGCTATTTCTCACTCTTTAAAGAAATATGAAGAATAAATCAAAACACCAATCGATTGCAAATTAATTACCAGGACCAAAAGTGAGTCATTGGGGCTTTATTTGCTTGATTTTCTGTCCTTCCCATCTTCCTTTCCCCACTAATTTTCCTTTACCTCCCCAGAATTTTTTTTGTAGTGGCAAATAAATGGAAGCTATTAAGTAAATTAATATCCATTTCCTAGAAAACCTAGCTGAACAAATTAGGGCATGACAGCAATGGATTATACCATATGAAATTATGAAAAGGATAGTTTCAGAGAAACTTGTAAAGACTTATGTGAACTGAAGTATGTGAAATGAGTAGAAGCAGAAGAAAAATTTATATAGTAACAATAACATTGGAAAGACAAACAACTGTGAAAGACTTAGCTCTGATCAATGAAATAACTGTCACAATTCCTGAAGACCAAAGATGGCATTTCCAAACAAAGTTTGGATTTGTTTTGCATGATTACTCAAATTTGTTACAAAGAGGGGAGTATCTGGGGGAACACACACACGAATATATCAATGAAAAGTTAAAAAAAAAAAAAAAAACCAGTACAGGGGAACACAACAGTTTTAGAACATGCCGAATTGAGACAAATTTACTTAAAAAATAAGAAGGAATACATAAAACTCATAGGTTTCATATACAATCATCTTTTTTTGTTAAATTCTCAGGCCTTAGTTTCTTCATTTGAAAAATAAGGAGTGAAGTCTTCCAAACTGGTATGATGATGGCTATGTCACAATTTAGTATTCTGCTACAGAGAATACATATACAATACAGATAATCCAAGTCTTAGGAGATTCACAAAGCATTCTGCCAAGCACATGTTTTTACCTATGACTTTTACAAAAGGAAGTGTCCAAACAAAAGGCATCTCCTTATTCTGCAGGGCTTTATTCCTATGAGTCATTATGGCTCCCAAATCTCAGCACAATTCATTTCCCAGAGAAAAGTGAGTGAAGCTAGCTATTCATTAGTCACAAAGGTCATTTCACAATATAGTCACAATATAAGACTGCTTGCCCTGCCACTATGCATCCAATTGGCACATCCCCTCTCTTAAGGTTATCTCAAATTTATTGATTCATTAATGTTCTGTTTGATTTATATACACTCTTTACTAGATAATATATTGTTACATTATTTCAAGTAATTAATATAGAATTTGTAGCCAAATTCTGAAAAAAGGAACTGTGGTCAGAAACATTATCCCTAATGATAACATTATTGCAATAAAAATAGAAAATTGGACATGATTTTGAACTTTTTTTTGAAAAAATAAATATTTATGGTATTTTTTGTTTTTATATCATAGTAATTCTCAGACATGGACTTCTTGCCTCCCTCATCTCCCTTAAATTGAACTCTTTCTTGTAAAAGTAGTAAAGCATTTAGGCAAAAACACCACTAATACAGTGAGTCAAAGAACCTTTTAAAAGAAAAACCCACTCTAAATTCAAGAGCTATTTATACAAGACAAGGTTCATAGAATTACAGACTAAGGATTGGAAAACTTCAAATTTTTCTTACAACATATCTCTCAAAGGTTCATCCCACTTTTGCTAAAAGATCCAATGACAGAATCCACTACCTCCCAAGGTAGCCCATTCTGTATTCTGTACTACAATTCTTAGACTTTACATTAGATGAACATAAAATCTGTCTTCTCTTAAATTTCCACCCATTGTGTCTTACTCTATTTTGCAGAGTCCAGGAAAAAAACAGTCTAATCCAGTTTTGTTCCTTCAAATGTTAAGGATAAATACATTTCCTTAAATCTCTTCTTCAGGCTAAACATCCCTAGTTCCTTCAATTAAAATTCACTTGGTATGGTCTCAACATCTCACTATCTTGACTGCCCTCCTGTTGATATTCTCTTATTCATTATGCTATCCAAAGATGCAGTCCCAGGCATGGTTTCAACTTTTCACCAGGCTGGAGTGGAATTATTTCTCAAATATCTGCCTTGGTCCAGACATCTTTTCAATATAAATGTTTTCTGGCCAAATTATACATATAGAAAAATCTGGAATATACCACAAAACACCAAGGAATCTAAATTACTGGGTAATGAAAGAGCAATGGATGGCTTTTATGGGTAAGGGAGAGAATAGGCTGCAGTATAATTCTAATAATGACCCTATGTTCCAAGAAGTGACACATGAAATATAATTAAGGAATAGATGACTAGAAAAGGTAAGCCAGTGATGTGATAAAAGTGAAGGACAAGGGATAGACAGATGGCACATACTATTTATTAGTCTGCACAAAATATAATTTGCATTTTTTAAATGTAATTGAATTGTGGTTTTTATTTGGGTTTCTTTTTTTTTTTTTTCTTCCACTAGATTATAAACTCAATAAGGACAGAGATGAAGTCTTTTCCCATGATACTAGTCCACAACATCTAAAACAGGCTTTAAGCATACTGAATGCTCAATTAAATGATCATCTTTGACTGATCTTTTACTAGACCTATGACAGTTTATGATTAGTAATCAATTTAGAGTTGTAAATGTTTGTAACTGAGAAGCTGGTCTTCTAAAAGCTGTTTTTACCTTAACATTACTATCTTTTTTACTGGTACATTCCAATCTAACTTTTGATAATTCTTACAAAGAAACATTAAAAAAAAAAAAAAAAGGAAATAATATATCCACTTAGCCATTATTTTGCAATGCCTTTCCTCCCATAGCCAGCATCTTAGTCTGTGCCTTCACCTTATTATGGCAGCAGCCTCTTAACTGATCTCATTGCCCCTAATCTCTCTTCCACCGCTCCATTATTTCTTTCAGACCAATAACAGAGTATTCATTCTACTCTGGAAGGAACCCTAAAGATATTCTCTCATTTAGTTTCCCTTTCAAAGTAAAAATCCTTTTACAGCATCTTTAAGGATGGTCATCCATTCTTTGAGCATTTAATTTTACATGCAGTGGAAAGAGCTCTGAATTAAGAATCAGAAACAGAACTTTCTTACACCACACTTACTCAATATCTATTCCTGAACTTTAGAACAAAACAGGAATTGTACAAGTATAGATTTTTGCCTAAACAAGATTCTCCATTTAGTTGTCATTTAAAATTTTATGGTTTATAAGCTCATAGGATCATAGATTTAGAACTGGAAGTACTTCCCAACCCTTTATTTTATAAACGAGAAAAAAAAGTTTAGTGACAAGTTACAGGCAGATTTTTTTTTTTTAAATACTGTCTTATCTATCTGAGTAGATGGGGGTAACTTGGCATCTTATTGGGTAGTGGTAAATTTTTGTGGTTTTTTTTCCTTAATTTAGAAGTTTCAAGAATATTCACTTCAAATTTCCTATCAGGTGGCTGAGGAGGTAGAAGTATATACCAACATCAGGGACATTACATATGTTCTTCCCCATCTTATTGATCTGTGCTTCATAGCTGTTGAATCCTTTGTTGCCCACATTTTCCACAATGCTCTTGGAGCATGTCCTCATATAGTTAAAACCACCTAGAGCAAGGTCAACCATTTATTATCAGCAAATTTTCCCTTTGCATCTGCTTTAGAACTAATTTCTCATTGGTTTATAATAAATTTATGTCTCTTAGGTATAATTACATAACAACAAATATTGTCTCCCTCTCCCCACCCCCAAGAGGAAAAAGAACTAATATGCTGAACAGATTTTGGGTTACAATTATACACTTCTATAACACTTATCATTTTAAAATTGTATGGTGCACATAATATGTTTTTATATTTATTACATCATTTGATCTTCACAGTCACACTGGGAAGGGTAGATCAGAACCAAAATTTTAGAAGTGGAAGGAATTTTAGAAATTATCTAATATAGGCTCTTTATTTTGTTATTATTGTATTATGCTTATTGCAGTGAATCTTTTGACTACTCCAATGTGTTAGGGCTCTTTGGCCACTATGATATAAAGTTTATTTAATACTTACTATGTACCAGACACTAAAGTTAAAAATATAAGCAAGCTAGCAGAATAGTTTCTGCCCTCAAGGAGTTTACATTCCAATATGAAATACAACACTAGAAAGAGAACTGAAAAAGGAATAGGTTTGGGGGAGGTGAGGATCTCTCAATAAGGGCCACAAGGAAATTGCATGGAAGGTTTGGCCTTTCTTCCCACCCCACCCCCAGTAAAATAAGGCACAGAGCTAATCTAATAGAGCTAAGGGAGCCAACAGTAGAGTACAAATTTCTTGTAGGTTAAAAATAGTCTGGACTGCTACGCTTTTTGAAATACCACTGTGCCAGAATCTGGGTGTCAACCATACTCCTATGTTACCTACATAGAAAGTTTCCATGTCTATTATTAACTATTCATTCTCATATTTATTTTAAAATCATTTCAAATTCTGGTTCAACCCAAGAGCATTATTTAGCTATCTTCTTATGAAGTTATATTAAAATAACAAATTCATATGTATAAGTTAGCACCTAGCCTACAGTATATAGTTTATTAAATATTAATAAAGTTGTAGAAACTCTCTTATATTTATATTTGTATACCAAACCCTTTAGCTCCTATGCTTAAATATTAAATGTTATTTGCTGTACAACATTGTAAACAATAATAATACAAAGACAAAAATATTTGTAAAATTTTTAGCTATGAAAAAGATCATACTATTTTAGTCTCACCTTCTTTCTGGAACACAGTGCCACCATTCAGTCAGTCCCGTAAGAAGCATCTTATTTATTTCCAGTATAAAGATTAAACTCAATTTTTTCAGAAAATCCTGAGAGAAAACAGTTCTTTCTGTCCTCTCATAAACTATTCTCCAATCATAGCTAGGAACCCTCCAGAATCATAATCAACACTCTTCTACCTTCTTATAGAAACAAAAAAAAATTATCTTGATAATATTTTCTAAGATAGGACTTAAAACATTTCTAAGGAAAGTTTTCTGCAGATTCTCTCTGCCTTCTGTTTCTCTGAAGTCACCATATAACCATCTCACAAATAATGTTCAGGCTTTTTACAGATTAAGTAAAAATTTTAACTCTTCAAGCTCTTCATAGATCAAAGTTAAAATTTATCAACTGTCTTCTAACTCTTCAAAGAATGGCAGTTAAACTGTCACTACTTAACATCCCAGTGCCTCTTAAAGAAGCAATATGTTTGTGTGTATTTGATTTTAATACTTTTTCACCTGCATTAGTGTCAGATGATATTTCTTGCTGTTGTCAGTGGGCCTATTTTTAGCAGTCTCACCTCTTCTAATTTGCTATTAAAAATAGCTGTGATTGGAAATCAGATAACCACATTTGTTAGAACTGTCTAAAATAAGAATGAATAGGTTTCTTAAGTGAGGGTCTGAAGGATTTAAGTCTTAGTAACAAATTTAGTACATGAACTTTTGGAGAGTAGTTAAAGGGATTTTGTTTGCTTTTTGGTTTCTGTTTTCTAGATAATTGTGTTTACCCAATAAATGAGATATTTCTTTAACTTAGTATTTTAATATTTACTTTATTTTATTAGTTTAAGCTATGAACAATGGGAAGCATTGCGGTCTAGAGGAAAGCACATTGAGTAGGAGGAATCAGAGCACTTGGGTTCAAAATCCAACTCTGACACTTAGTATTTATGTGACTAAATTACTTAACTTTCTTGGGCCTCAATTTTTTCATATATAAAATGAAAGGCAGGGAAGCTAGATGGCAAAGTGGATAGAGCACCAGCCTTGAATTCAGGAGGACCCAAGTTCAAATCTGGTCTCAGACACTTAACACTTCCTAGCTGTGTGACCCTGGGCAAGTCACTTAACCCCAGCCTCAAAAAAGAAAAATAAAATAAAATGAAGGGGCTGGATTATTCTAGATTCATGATCTATACTCCTTTGTGTTCTATTCAATTTTTTTTTTTTGGGGGGGGGAGTTAGATCCTCTTTTGAGGATTAAGGTTGTAATAACACAAACCATTGTGGCAAAGGAACACCTATCTGGCCAATATGACAAAAATTGAAGATGTTGGAGGAGATATGGGAAAACCGGGATACTTACTAATGCACTGTTGGTAGAACTATGAACTGATTCAAGCATTTATTCTGCAGAGCAATTTGAAACTATGACCAAAGAGCTATACCTATACATGCTCTTTGATCCAGAAATATTGCTGCTAGGTCTCCATCTCAAAGATATATAAAACAAAAAGGGGGAAAGGACCTAATTGTACAAAAATATTTATAGCAGTTTGGCATATTCTTGTGGTGGTTAAGCATCTGAAATAGAAGGGATGCCCATCAATTTGGGAATAGTTAAACAAGCTGTAGTAAATGATTATATTATTGTGCTAAGAGAAATGACAAACAGGATAATTTCAGAAAAATCTGGAAAGACTTATATGAACTGATGTGAAGTGAGAAGAATCAAGACAAAATTGTATACATAATAACAGCAATATTGTTTGATGAAGAAATGTGAATAATAGCTATTCTCAGCAATGATCCCAGACAATCCCAAAGGACTAATGATGAATGAAGTATACTATACACCTCCATTAAAAGAATGGATATGATTTGAATACAGATGGAAGCATTCTATTTTTAACTTTCATTTTTTTCCTTTTATTTGAATCTTCTTGTACAAAATTACTAATATGAACATATTTTACATAATTGAAACATATTACCAACTTTTAATTGCTTACCATTTTGGGGAAGAAGGGAAGAGAGGGACAGAATTTGGAACATAAAAACTTTAACCAAAAATGTTTAAAAGTTTTTTTAAATTATATACTTAGTGTGAAATATCAATACTTAAACATGCTTTGAAATTATATTTAACCATTTGGTACTGGCTAAGAAATAGAACAGTTGATCAGGAATAGACTAGTTTCACAGGATAAAATAGTAACTGTAGCAATCTAGTTTTTGACAAACTCAAAGACCCCAGCTTTTGGGATAAGAATTCATTCACTTCTCCACAAAAACTGCTGGGAAAATTGGAAATTAGTATGACAGAAACTAGGCACTGATCCACACATAACACCATATACCAAGATAAGGTCGAAATGGGTTCATGATCTAGAGATAAAGAAGGATATTATAAACAAATCAGAACATAGGATAGTTTACCTCTCTAATCTGTGGAGGAGAAAAGAATTAGAGATCATTACTGATCACAAAATAAATAAATTTTGATTATATTAAGTTTAAAAGTTTTTGTACAAACAAAACTAATGCAGACAAAATTAGAAGGGAAGCAATAAATTGGGAAAACATTTTTACATTCAAAGGTTCTGATATAGGCCTCATTTCTAAAATATATATAGAGTTGACTCAAATTTATAAAAATTCAAGCCATTCATACCAATCGATAATTGGTAAAAGGTATAACAGACAATTTTCAGACAAAGAAACTGAAACTATTTCTAGTCATATGAAAAGGTGCTAATCAATCTCTCATTTGATCATTTCTGATTCATCACTATTTTTTCTCTTGTGCAGCACAAATAATTGTATAAATATATATACATATATTGGATTTAATATATATTTCTACCATGTTTAACATATATTGGACTACTTGCCATCTAGGGGAAGGCATGGGGGAAGAGGGAGAAAATTGGAGCACAGGGTTTTACAAGGACTAATGTTGAAGAATTGTCCATGCATATGTTTTGAAAAATAAAAAGCTTTAATAAAAATTATATTTAATAAACTGAGGAAAACATTTTCACATTCAAGGGTTCTGATAAAGGCCTCATTCTGAAAATATCCAGAGAACTGACTCAAATTTATAAGAATTCAAGCCATTCTCCAATTGATAAGTGATCAAAGGATATGAACAGACAATTTTCAGATGATGAAATTGAAACTATTTCCACTGATATGAGTGTTCCAAATCATTATTGATCAGAGAAATGCAAATTAAGACAACTCTGAGATACCACTACATACATCTCAGATTGGCTAAGATGACAGGAAAAGATAATGATGAATGCTGGAAGGGATGTGAGAAAACTGGACACTAATACACTGTTGGTGGAGTTGTGAGCTGATTCAACAATTCTGGAGAGAAATTTTGAACTTTGCCTAAAGGCCTATCAAACTGTGCACACCCTTTGATCCAGCAATATTTCTATTGGGCTTATATCCCAAAAAGATCTAACAGGAGGGAAAGGGATCCACATGTGCCAAAATGTTTGTGGCAGCCCTTTTTGTAGTGGCAAGAAACTGGAAGCTGAGTGGATGCCCAACAGTTGGAGAATAGCTGAATAAGTCATGATATATAAAGGTTATGGAATATTATTGTTCTATAAGAAGTGATCAGCAGGACAATTTCAGAAAGGTCTGGAGAGACTTACATGAACTGATGTTAAGTGAAATGAGTAGAGCTAAGAAACATTATATACAACAACAGCAACATTATGTGATAATTGGGGTCAGCTAGGTGGTGCAGTGGATAGAGCACCAGCCTTGAATTCAGGAGGACCAGAGTTCAAATCTGGTTTCAGACACTTCCTAGCTGTGTGAGCCTGGGTAAGTCACTTAACCCCAGCCTCAAAACAAAACAAAACAAAACTTTATGTGATAATCAGTTCTGATGGATGTGGCTCTTTCAATAATGAAATGATTTGGGGTCAATTCCAGTGGTTTTGTGATGAACAGCCATCTGTACCCAGAAAGAGGATTATGGGCATTGAATGTGGATCTCAACATAGTATTATCACCGTTTTTGTTGTTGTGTGCTAGCTTTTTGATTTCTTTCTCATTTTTTTTTTCCTTTTTGATCTGATTTTTCTTGTGCAGCAAGATAATTGTGGAAATATGTATAGAAAAACTGCACATCCTTAACATATATTGAATTACTTGCCTTCTAGAGGAGGGGATAGGGGGAAGGGAGGGAGAAAAAATTTGGAAAACACGGTTTTGCAAGGATAAATGTTGAAAACTATCTTTGTATATATTTTGAAAATAAAAAGCTTTTTAAAAAAATTACAGATGAAAATTATAAAAGATCAATCAATAAACAGTTTTGCCAAAATATTTAGAGCAGAATTTTTGGTGGAACAAACTAGAAACAAAGTGGCAACTCTACAGTTAGGGAGTGTCTAAAAAAATTAAGGTACATTAATTTAATGGATTATTTCATAATGAGAAATAATGAATTTAGAGAAACCTTAGAGCTGTACATGAACTGATGCAGACTGAAGTGAATAGAATCAGCAGAACAATTTTATACAAACACTACAATACTATAAAATAAAACAACTGTGGAAGACTTAAGAAACATTAAAAATGAAATGGACCTTCACAAGCCTGGAAGATTAATGATGATTCACCATGCTATCCATTTCTTGCCAGAGAAGTAATGAATTAGAGTGCAGAACTAAATTTTCAGACACAGTCAATGTGAGGATTTGTTTTGCTTAACACTGTGTGTGGGTATGGGTGTATTTATATTTATATAAATAACTATATAAGGGATGGGAGTTTTTGGGAAGAGGTGGAGTAATATGGAGGGAATTGGGAAGCTAGAGATAGTAAAAAAAAAATTGTTATTGTCAAATCATTTTTAGTTGTTTCCAACTTCTTGTGAGTCCATTTAGGGTTTTCTTGGCAAAGACACTCAAGTGGCTTGACATTTCCTCCTCTAGTTCATTTTACAGATGAGGAAACTAAGGCAAACAGGTCTAAGTAACTTGGTCTATGGTTAGAGCTAGTGTCCAAAGCAAAATCTGAACTTGGGTCTTCCTAATTCCAGGCGCCATGTATAAAATGGTACTAACTTTATAACTGTATTTGAATGATATGCAAGATAAGAAAATTATATGTACAGGTTGCTTTTTTTATGTGTGTATGAAAAAATGGGGGGACATGAATTTTGGGACAGAAAAGTTTATAGAAACAATTGTTGCAAGCAAATGATTGATAGGTTTTATTTCAAGCTCCATTCTGTAACTTTTTTTAATGAGGTAATTCAGACTATTTGCATTTACTGTTAAAAAATTACAAAGCTGATTTATTTTTTGACATTTTCTTCTTACTATTCTCATGTTTCCAGGAGGAAGTGAAATTTATCTCTAAGTATTAAATTAGTTAACGAAGCTACATTTCCATTTTTAGAAAAACTTAAGTCTTTTAAATTCTGAGTTATAATGTCATTATAAATAAGGATTTGTATTCAGTATTACCATCTCCTTTCTATTCCAGATTCTTTCCTTTGTACTCAATTGCCTCTCAAAGTGGTTTTTGTAAGTGTTTAAATTAAATTAATTTGTTTCTATTATAATTAGAAAATATATTTTAAAACTAAAGTATAACTATTTAATATTAAGCTTAAAGAATATTACTTTTGTTTTAAAACTTTGACAGTAATACATTATTGGTGGAATTGTGAATACATCCAGCCATTCTGGAGAGCAATTTGGAACTATGCTCAAAAAGTTAGACTGTGCATATCCTTTGACCCAGCAGTGTTACTACTGGGCTTATATCCCAAAGAGATCTTAAAGACAGGAAAGGGACCTGTTTGTGCGAGAATGTTTGTGGCAGCCCTCTTTGTAGTGGCCTGAGTGGACGCCCATCAATTGAAGAATGGCTGAATAAATTGTGATATATGAATATTATGGAATATTATTATTCTGTAAGAAATGACCAGCAGGATGATTTCAGAAAAGCCAAAGAGATTACATGAACTGATGCTGAGTGAAATGAGCAGGACCAGGAAATCATTATATACTTCAACAACAATGCTATATGATGATCAATTCTGATGAACAAGGCCCTCTCCAACAATGAGATGAACCAAATCAGTTCCAATAGAGCAGTAATGAACTGAACCAGCTACATCCAAGGAAAGAACTCTGGAAGATGACTATGAACCACTACATAGAATTCCCAATCCCTCTATTTTTGTCCATCTGCATTTTTGATTTCCTTCACAGGCTAATTGTACACTATTTCAAAGTCTGATTCTTTTTGTACAGCAAAATAACTGTTTGGAAATGTATACATATATTGTATTTAACTTATAATTTAACATATTTAACATGTACTGGTCAACCTGCCATCTGGGGAAAGGGGCGAGGGAAAGAGGGGAAAAATTGAAACAAAAGGTTTTGCAATTGTCAATGATGAAAAATTACCTATGCATATACCTTGTAAATAAAAAGTTATAATAATAAAAAAAGAGAAAAAGAAAAACTTATCCTGTCAATTTGGATTATTTTATATATAGGTCTTTTTGTTTACCATTGCTTACTACTTTTTAAATGATAGGATCATGCCTTCAAGGTCATGAAATGTGAAGACTGAAGCTGAAGTCTTGAAGACATGCTTATTTTTGCACAATTTTCTTGTTTTTCCTTCATTGTTTTTAAAAAGTCTAGACATTATTCTAATAGATAATTTAAAACATTTGAATTGTTGTCTTTCAATAATTGGAGCCTTTTTTCTCTTTGTAATTCTATAGTTTAACAGTTTCAGTGAATCAGGATGAAGATACAGTCAATTCTGTTACAATGCTTATTTAGAATGAGTGAATTTGTTCCAATGAGATAGTTTTATATTAAGGAATGATGTAAATTAATAAAAATTCTGTATTTGCTTATACTAGATTTTGTCTGAGAAACATTTAGAGAACAGAGAAAACTGTCCAACTTATTATACAATTTATTAAGTATTCGCAATCATTTAATATAAACTATGTATAAAACTGTGCTACTATTTTTATTAGGTTCCTATATTTTTATGTGTCACTGATGTTTTTGACTATTGTGTTGTACCCTTAAGACCATTTCTCCAGAAGGTCTGTGGCCTTTATTACACAATTTTGCATAGCTTGGTGATTTCTAGGAACTTATATGTTCCCTTAAGGAACTAAATGCATATGCTCTCTACTTTTGTTTGCTTGATATAGTCCTACTTGGCAAAGTTTCTGCCAATTAGCTTCTCAGTGTTTAGCTTGGCTTTTTTTTTTTTCAGTGTCATCTCAGATTATGGTAAATTTGTCTAGCCTTCATCTTCTAAATGTTATTTTATCTAGTGTAATATATGTAAAGTGCTACAATTCTTAAAGTACTATACGAGCTGCTGTTATATGTATTATTTGTTTTAAGTTTCATTACACCTTCAACTTATCCTTCAACTTAAAAAAAATCTCCTGATCTTTACTTACATCATTTTATTATTTGCTACTTTCACTGTTGTTTTTAGATGATGTCATTTCATAACTACCAATTTTTTCATAGTACATTTTTATCTGAATTAGTCTTGATTCCTTTAATTTAAAAAAAAAATGTCTTTATTAATAGCTTTGGGTTTTTATATCATCCTTGTTATCTCAAATGTTTTTTCCCCTCCTGGAGAGCCATCCCATATTACAAACAGTAATTTTTACAGGAGGAAAAAAAAAAAAATCAGCAAATTGACCAATACATTAAAAAAAAAAATCTGAAAACAATGGGCCTCAACTGGGGGTGTCCATTTATATAGATGAATCCAGCTTGAATTTTATAATTTTGCTACATTTACTTTTTTTTCATGAGTTCTTCTTTCCATTTCCATTGTAGTTCATCTATTGTTTTCTTAAGTCTGCTTACTTCCCTCTGCTCAGTTTCCATAGGTTTTTCTAACCTTTATTTTCATGATGTAATAGGATCAGAATTGGAAAGGACCTGAGAAGCTAAGAGCCCATCCCCCTCACTTTTACTATTGAAAAAACCAAGACCCAAGAAAATAAAGTGATTTCTCAAGCATCACAGAAGCAATGTCAGATGTAGGATTTGAATCCAAACCGTCTGATTCTAGGGCTAGAGCTCTTCCTACTGTATCATTCTATTAATGCTTCAAAGTGAAATAGAAAAAGCAATAAAAATAAAATAAAAGTAGTAAACCTATCGACTGTGATTAAGTATAAGGTAGAAAACAGCTACAGAAGGGTGGAAAAGAGATTTTCAGAAACTTTGTTCAGGCTCTACAGTAGGACTGGAGCCAGATTCCTTCTGATACAGGTAGTGAGGTAGTACAATGGAGTCTAGATAACCTGAGTTTGAATCTCATTTCAAATAGTAACAGTTTGTGGCCCTGGAAAAGTTACTTACCTTCTCTCAGTACCAGAGCTAGAGGCTCAGGGATTTTGGAGCAGGCTAGCTTAGTAGGCAGAAACTATAACAGGGGAGTTTTCAACATTTTTTTTCTTTTTTTTGGTGTGTGTTTGTGTGTATGTTTGTATAATGGTAGAGTATTGAAATGAATAGTAATTCTGTTCTGTTAAAGACATTTGGGCAGAGCTGGCTCCCTTAGTTTCTTTCTACTAAGCCATTTTATAAAAAATTTCCATTTAAAAAACTATTCTCTTGCACATGTTTGACCAATATTGGATTACTTGCTATCTGGGAGAAGAAGAAGTGGGGAAGAGTGGGAGGAAAAATTGGAATATAAGGTTTTGCAAGAGTGAATGTTGAAAACTATCTTTGCATGTATTTTGAAAAATAAAACTCTATTACTATGAAAATAACTTTATTCTCCAACCTTACCTAAATATCAGACCCCCTATTTGCACTGTCATTGCATCAGGTTCTAAAAAGGATGATCAAAGTGATTCATGCATTTGTGAAGCAAAAAAAAGATCAAAGCATGACTGCATACCTACCTGTCTGAATGAACAAGCTAGACAAGGTTCAATTTTTAAAAGTTATCTGACTGCAATAAAAGAAAAAGGACTGGTTTCAGACAGCAGCACTATTTGCCACACCTTTCAAAGAAGTCAACAACCTTTCTACTTCCCTGGTTGCCTTTTGCTCTCCAGGTGGGAGGACACCATATTATGTTTATACACCAAAAAAAGAAATCTAGAAGTATATAATGAGCTTTCTTCCCCTGCTCATTCTTAACTGTTCTGAAACAGTTACAGTGAAACAATTACAGTAATTCTGAAGAAATGTGTTTAGAGGCATAGGAAATTCAGGTTCTTTTCTCCAGAATTTTCTACTACTTCATAACTTCTAATACTTCTGGGATCACCAGTATAAAACTTTATGGTTTAAAAATCTACACTCTACATAAGTTATTTCATTTCTGTCTCAAAACAATCCTATTGTGATTCTATCACATGCATTATTATATTTTTACACATAACAAAAGCAAAGCTATGGGGCAGCTAGGTGGCGCAGTGGATAGAGCACCAGCCCTGAAGTCAGGAGGACCTGAGTTCAAATCTGGCCTCAGACACTTAACACTTCCTGTCTATGAGACCCTGGGCAAGTCACTTAACTCCAATTGCTTCAGCAAAAAGACAAAAAAAAAAAAAGAATAATCAAGTGATTTGCTGAGTCACATATTTAAGAGTAATGTTACCACTACAACATATGATCTATCTTCAATAGATAAGGGAAAAGAAATACAGTATAATTCTGAACAAATTCTCACCCCACTCAGTTATTCAATCAATGGACAAAGGAAAGCACCATAAAGGAGGACCTCTAAATAAGGTAACAAGGAAATAAGGCTTCCTAAAAAAAAGGTCATATTGATCCAAATAAAAGCCATGCCTTAAAAGAAACTATACCCCCTCACACAGAATCTCTTTGAAAAACTACATATACACAGAAAAATATCAATGGTAAGTAACTCTCAAGGTTTCCCACAAGCCTAATTTGGAGAAAAGGTGTGGCCTATAGTCACACCAGTATGGTACACCTCTCTCAAAGACAACCAGTCATCTTTTGTGGAACTAGAATTAAAAACTGTTCCCATGTAGACATCCTTATAAATACTGGAATACATCAAACCTAAGGCTTCTAATTTTTCCAAAGAATTGCTTAAATAATACCAACATCAGTATCAGTTGGTCTATACTATACTTTTCACCCAGTTCAGTGGAGCTCATGACGTTTATATGTGTGTATGTGTGTGTGTGTGTGTGTGTGTGTGTGTGTGTGTGTGTCTTTTCTGGTATATGCCAACAAGGAAATCAACATTAAACATGCTACCCACCCACAAAATAGTCCTCATTGCAACACAGCAAGACTTTTTCACCTTTTCTAATAAAGGTAACTTTCTGTTGGAAATTATTGAAAATATTTACTCTTTTTTGTCCCTTACTATTACTCTGGGCAGATCTGTAAATTTTACACAAGATCCTTTCCACATTTCAGTTTAGGGTTTCATAGGAAGTGTGGTAATTAGGCTTACACTGTAAACAAAAAAGACAAATGAGGAAGACTGGAGGATTCAAGACTGAAAATGCTGTCAAATCTACTTAATTCTAAAGCTAGAGCATATTACTTATGAAGCTAACATGAGGGTTTTATCGATAAATAAAAAACCAATATGTTGCAAGGAAGATACATGCTCAGGTTGGAATGTGTGAACTCTTAAATTTCGAATACTGCCAAGATTCTATTATCTTGACCCCATAGCCAGAAAGAAAATCTGGAGCACTTGTCATATAAGTGACATTCTATCATTGACTTTCTAAGCCCTGATCATTATAAATAGTTCAGTAAAAACCCATCACCACTGCTGGAAAAAAAATTAAAAGCACAAATATTACTGTCTGAATCAGGAGCATCACCTATGAACATGAATATCGTATCATAAATTAACATTTTAATTGATCAGTTAATATCATGAACTACCAATCCCAATTGAGACTCTCCTAAGCTTTCTGAAGAGCTTTTCAGTAATCCTCATATTTCTTTCTCTCACCTAAAAAAACTTATGCCGATTAAATCAGAAAAAATTGATTTCCTTTATCTTCCAAACTGTTTCCTCCAGGTTAGATTTAAGAATATGTTTTCTGGAAACTTTGCAGAAGAAATCTGTTGCTTCAGTTTCCTATTGAATAGGAAGAGGGATATTTAGCTCCAGTACAATCAATCCCAAAACACTGATTACTACTACAAATAAATAAAGACCTATAATCTGTTATTTGAAGGCCGACAAGTTAACATATAATTGATGCTATCAATGTTCATAAAAATCTCAAGAAATAAAATAAGAAAAAAGGTAGATTAGAAAAAGCGGGAATTTTTTTCAATAAAATGGTATTTTTAAAATACACAAAAACTCAACATTTGGGAAGATTCAATAATAACTTTTAAATGAAGTCAATATATTTGGAAGAATCATTGGGATAATGTACCCACTCCAGGTTATTTTGTGGTTATTTTGGCTTTCACTGAGCATGTTAACTGGGTTTCACAGAGTACTAAAATACTTAAATTAACAGGGAGAACAACCATTGACTGAATTAATGAACTTATTCATAAAATTTAGGGCTGGAAGGAACTTAAGAGCACCTACAATAAATAATTCGCCCAAATTCAGTAAAGTCACAATTCTAATTCACGTTCAATTTCAAATCTTGTGTTATTTCCATAAGACCAAATTTCATTTAAACATTTCCTAGTCTTGAAATCTTGTTTAAAAAGAGTGCTAAAAATACCAAGAAAGGAAGGCGTTTTATTCAAGGCACAGCAGGCTGATTTCCTGAACACTAAGTATTTTCACACCTGATGGAACAGTTTTTCAGCATCCATCTGTCATCTGTATCAAAAAACACCCAACAACAATATGCTGATAACTACTTCTACACCCTGGTACAATCATGTCATATGACCCTAATGGATGACAATAATGCTACTATAGAACCTGGGCCACAATCAAATGATTGACACAAGATGAAATTCCATCTGATATACTCATACCCCTTCAAATCTTTCTAACCATTCTCCTTTTTTTTCCCTTAAGTCCCTTGAACCCAACTTTTTAGAATCTAGAAATCCACTGGGCAGGTACAATATCATGTTTAATATGAGACTCAAAAACTCACCTTTTGCTACCCAAAAGAATACTTACAGCAAAATTTATACTTTCATATCATATCCTGAATACTTTTAAGGAACCCAAACTGTTATTTTCAAGAATGTAGTTTGCTCTAGACTCTAGTTGTATTTAATCTCTCTTCAAGGTTTAGGAACTTACTTTAAAATGAAAAAGATGGAAACAGATTGCAAATTGCCATGGACCCATACCCTTCTTGAGTGTTACATTTTAACTACTGTGAAGGGATGAAGGAAAAAGGCAGTACCAATTGTCAGTTCTTAATTATAGTCTTCAAAACCATGGTAAATGGTCTGTCGCAGTTTCCATTATAAAGCTTGATTTAGCAGGAGGTAGACAGATTAAGCTTGTATTAATGTATAAAAGAAAAGCTTTAGATGGGACCTACTTTTAGAAGCCTGATTATACAAGATATCCCCAAGTCTTTTGCAAATATATTTGTCCGTACACAGCAGGAACCAAATGCTTTTACTGTTCCCTGCTTATATCCCTTACCAGTATATATAGAGCAGATAACTAAAATAAAAAGTAATTTTCCTGAACTGAAAGTCTATTATGGAAGTGTCTATTGTGTCTGTGATGAAGGCAAAGTTGTAATTAAATTTAATGTCTATTAAACACCTATTGTGTTACCAAGCTTAATGCTTAATGAATTAAGATATAAATTCGAATAAAAATTCACTTTTGAACTGATCTTTAGGAAAGAAAGGGTTTAAAAAAAAAACAAAACAAAACTCAGGAAGACGTGCTAATTCTAGTCCCTGATAGCTAAAGCAGCTTCCTGGATGGCTACAAAACAAAATCTAAGCCAAGACTGAGTAGTTCAAAAACACATAAACAACAAGATCTGGAGCTGTAACCTGAGCACAACTAAATTTATCTGTTTTTAAACTTCCTAATTACAACTGCAGTGCAGTTTGACTAATCCTCCCCCTTCCTCAAGTCCTTACCATTGCTGTAGGCGTAGGGGGATTCAGAAGCTCCATCTTGAAGACTCTCCAGGATTTCTCCCTTTCCAACATCACTGTCTCCTACCAGCAGGAATTTGAGCAGATAATCATAGCTCTTCACAGGGCTGCCCTGGGTCCCCATTCTCCCTCTCATTAGCAAAGAGGCAGGATCTGCATACTAAACATGCAGCACACAGACACAAGAGCACAGGTTCCAGCTTCCGATCTCCAAGAGATGATCCCCTGAGGGGGTTGTTGTTGTTGTTGAAGAGGGAGGGTGAAAGTAGAGGCAAAATTCACCCTCTCAAAAGGAACTCAGCGTCCAGTTCACCTTCCATCATTGATCTTCCGGGTAAAAACACTCCTCCATCCTGGCATAAAAGAAAATGCCAACTAAGTTACTGATTTCCTTTATAAGGCACCACAAATGTTTTGCCAAGCTACCAAACCCAATATACGGCCCGAGAGTCATGTGTAACCTGCAGTTCTCTTTGCTAAGCAGGGAGTTAAGGGAGGTAAAGGTAACCACAAGCAAGGTAAGAAAAGCAGTCAAATTTATTAGCCTGTATTTCAGGTTTTCACTTTCACTGCTCTCTCCTTCTTAAAAAGGGATCATCCTCGAAATGATTCTAACAGGACAACCACCAATATCTTTGTAATACCTCTATGCAAAACAAAACAGTCCAGGACGTCTGGGAAGGAGCGATCCAACCATTGCTAGATAGATCGATCCACCCTCTACACTTTTATAGGGTTCCCTCTTCCCTCAGTCTCAGATCTTTGCTTCCTTTAGCCTCTTTTTTGGAGGGAAAGGGGATCCTCAAATACAAAGACTCGGGATCTGCTGAGATTTGGTCAGCCCGATGGATGAAGTAATTAAATTCATGCCCATCTTCCCGCAGCTGTGTCCCCCTACCTCCCAGCTCATTGTTCATCCGCACCCCACCTCAGCGCTTCCCCTCCATCGGCCGCAGGTCCCTTCCTCCAGAGTCCCGAGCCCCTAGAACTCGAGGTATTAGGGGAGCGGAAGGAGCCCGTGAGCTGGCGGGGGAGGGAGTAGATGCGAGATGGGGGAGGGGGCGGCTCCCGAGCTCCTTTCCCCGAGGCGGGTCGGTGGCGGTGGGGACAGGAAGGTTGCCTCGGCGGAGACGCACCTGCTCCTCCTCAGGAGAGCCCCGAGGCACAGCACGGCCCGACCCGGCCAGGCCCAGCGCAGATGTCGCCACCTTCTCTCAGGCCCGCGCCGGCTTCCTTCCCTCCCGGGCGGCCGCCGCCCCAACGCAAGCCCGGGGCCGAGCGCGGGATGACTGGGTGGGGGCCGCCCCCTCACGGCAGAAAGGACGACGAGGGAGTGGGTCCCTCCAGGAAGGGGCCAGGGAGGACAAGGCACCCGGGGAAGGCTGGGCGGAATGTCTGCAGGTCGACTTAGGAGCCGGTTCAAAAGCAGCGAAGAGGCTGTTCCAGTGCGGCCTCGGCTTCCAGCACCCACTGCCACAGACTCGCCGCCCCGCCCCTCTCCTCTCCTCTCCTCGGCCAGCTCTCGCCCACAGACTCTAGGCTCCGCCTTCTAGAAACCCCGATTGGTCGCTCGCCACCCGCCCTCCACGAGCCATTGGCTTATCGACCCCTCCATCACAAGCCGCCCGCGCCTGCCCAACCTACTCAGTATGCTCCTCCCTCTCCATACCCCCTCAGACGAGACGGCCAACCAGAAACTTGCGGCGTTAGGATGATTTTTTTTTTTTCTCAAGCTTCCTACTGCGACCAGCGGGGGAGGGATGGCTCTCGACGTAGGAAGACGCTCTCCCCTCCCGGAAAACTACAGGTCCCATCAGAAAGTCAAATCTCTTTTTTCTCGTAAGGGATCGGAGAAGAGCGAGGTGCATTGCTTAGTGGGAATTGTAGTCATTTGCAGTCATCCTATCAGAAGCCGCATGCTTGGCCTGACCAATCGGCCTTCAGAGAAGTTCCGTGGGGAGGGACTTCCGGTATGTGCTTATGCGCTATGCACAAGAGGTAAATAGAAGGAGCGGAAAGCCAGAGAGTGGTCTTGCAATCAGAGGCAACTCTGAGAATTTAGTAGGTTAAAGAGAGAGAATCAACCAGGCCTCAGTCTCCTGGGAGAGGGCGCTTCCTCTAACCCAGAATTGCCCGAGGTGGGAGACCCGCAGTGGACCCCAACTCTAAAGGAGCCATGAATCCTGCATTAATCTCCTACTATGTGCCTCGCAGGGTGATACAAGAATGCTCTCAAGCACTGTGCAGTCACCTGTTTACCAACAAGAAATATATAGGATAAATTGGAGACAGTCAGCAGAGGAAAGTCACTCCTCTGCATTGAGGCAGGAATTTATCACTAGGAGTGACCAGATTTTAAGGCACGTAAACCACCTTCCCTAGGTGTGGGAAGGTGGACATCCGCGGATTCAATTCTCAGAAAGGCCCGAGGCGGAGGGCAGAGGAACTGAAGAGGTGGTTGGTCCGGGAAGGAATTCTCGAAGTGCTGCTTTGGGCGGAGGTGGTGATGGTGGGCGGCTGATTCCACGTGGTGGGCGCGGCGGAAGCAGGGATTTAAGACCCCGTCCGTGTCAGGTTCTTTCCAGTTGTCGGGAACCTAGAAAAGGCCACATGCACAGAAAGCCTCGGAACCTGAGAAGTCACCTCGTCTTGTCCTTTAATTTTGAACGCTAAGATAAATGAGCTCTAAAGAGAGGAAAGGATGTCGGAGGTCGTGCTTTGTCTTCTTTCGATTGAATGTCAGTCACAGCTCTGGGGCTGGAGTAAAGAAAACTAGCATTTATTAAGCACTATTTTGTGTGTCAGTTATCACACTAAGTGCTGGAGGATACAAAGAAAGAAAAAATTCCCTTTCCTCTGGGAGGTCAGAGGAAACTACATGCAGACAACTATACACAAGGTACATTGGAGGTGATCTCAGAGGAGAAGCATCAGTTTTCTAAAAGCTATCAGGAAAGACTTCTTGCTTGCAGAAAATGAGATTTTAGCTGGACTTGAGGGAAGCCCGGAGATATAGGGAGGGAGAGAATTCCAGGCTTGAGGAGCCGCCTATGAAAATATGCAAAGTAGAGAGACAGAAGTTCTAGTTTAGTCAGCTACCAGACGTGGAGAGGAGTGTAAGAAGACTGGAAAGGCAGGAAAGGGCCGGGTTATTTAAGGGCTTTGAAAGCCAAACAGATCATTTTATATTTGATCCAGGAAATTACAAGGATCCATTAGAGTTTGGGTGGAGGTGGAAGGGTCAAGGATGTTAACAGCTGCTGCCTTTTTTTTTTTTTTTTTTTAATTAAAGCTTTTTATTTTTCAAAACATGCAGATTGTTAGTGGAATTGTGAACACATCCAGCCATTCTGGAGAGATGCTCAAAAAGTTATCCAACTGTGCACACCCTTTGATCCAGCAGTGCTACCACTGGGCTTATATCCCAAAGAGATCTTAAAGAAGGGAAAGGGATCTGTATGTGCAAAAATGTTTGTGGCAACCCTCTTTGTAGTGGCTACAAACTGGAAACTGAGTGAATGCCCATCAATTAGAGATTGGCTGAATAAATTGTGGTATATGGATATTATGGAATATTATTGTTCTATAAAAAAATGATGGTCAGGAGGACCTGAGTTCAAATGTGGCCTCAGACACTTCACACTTCCTGGCTATGTGACTCTGGGCAAGTCACTTAACCCCGTTGCTTCAGGGGAAAAAATTATGAACAGGCTGACTTTAGAAAGTCTGAGAAAGATTTACATGACCTGATGCTAAGTGAAGCAAGCAAAACCAGGAAAACATAGTTGATCAATACACAATCTTGCCGTTGCTATGTACTATGATAGACTTGGTCCACTAAAGCATTCCCAATAAACTTTGGATGGAAAATGCCATCCACATCCAGAATGAGAACTATGGAGACTGAATATTGGTCAACAGGTACTATTTTCACTTTTTTTTTTCCTTGTGGTTTTTCCCTTTTGTGTGGATTTTTCTCTCTCAACATGACACATATGGAAATATGTAAAAAAATGAACGCACATGTATAACAAAAAATTTTACATGTAACTGGGGAAAATAATAATAATTAAAAAAAAAAAAAAAAGACTTGGGGCAGGAAGACCAACCCAAAGGATATTTCAATAGGTCAGGGATAAGATGAAGATAAAGATGGAGTATGTCTTGAGACTTAACTTCTGTGGTTCTGTTGTCCCCTATGAATTTTAGGATCTGACAAATGCCTTTGCTGGATGCTGGCCGGGAACTTTGCCCCAAGGGCTTTAAAAACAGTAAAGCTTATAGTAAATAAGTGATTTGAATCCATAGTTTGGATTTCTAAACAATACAAATAGCTATTTAACCCTTTTCTAATTTAAGGTATATTCTTCACAACATTGAGGTAGGTATTTGTCCAAAGTCATAAAGATAGTAAGTAGCAGAGCTGTTTCTTTAAATAAAAGTGTTTCAACAACAAAAAATATATAAATGAAAACTTTAAAAAGGTTTTTGCTTTCCCCAGTGAATTACCTTTACCAAAAGGGTTCAATGCTTGATTAAGAGTAATAACAACTTAGTTCCAACCTTCAGAGAGTTCAAAGCACTGGACCTCATTATTTTTCAGAATTTTTCTGTGAGGCAGTTGGGAGGCAACTGATCTTTCCATTATACAGATGAGTTAACTAAGGATGAGTGGTTTGCCTTAAGTCACACCTTGAATCTGAGACACCGCCAGAGCTAAATCTTACCAGTCTAATTAGTAATTTTATAGGCTTTATTAAGTGGCTCCTTCAGGCAAAGTGAATGTGCTAAGTGGTGGGGATGCCTACTTGTTAGTGAGGAAGGGAAATTCAAAGATTAAAAAAAATGGTCTTTTTCAATATAAATTAACTGCAAAAAATGAAATAAACTAAGAATTAAATTGTGAACAAAGATGAAATATAAGGCAAAATGCATTATTGGGGCAATAGATGAATTGAAACATATTTAGATAGGATGAAGTTAAGAGATTTTGTAACTTCACTAGATCAGTTCCAGAAGGCTTCCTAAAAGAAGTCATTTTCATGAAGGCTTCCCCTTCTTGCAGGCCCACTTCCTCAAAAAGGAGATTCTCCACCAAATTTCTCAGCATTTTGCCTGAACGTCTCCTCTGCCCTAATGTCATTATTTTGGATATTGCCTTTCTATTCTCTCCCACTCCTTCTGCCCCCATAAAATTATAAGCTTTTTAAGAACAAGACAAGGACTTACATTTTGTTTTGCTATTGACAGAGTATAGCACAGTTTCTTTTTTTTTTTTTTTTTTATTCATTTTTCCAAATTATCCCCTCCCTGCCTCCACTCCCTCCCCCCATGGCAGGCAATCCCATACATTTTACATGTGTTACAATATAACCTAGATACAATATATGTGTGTAAATACCATTTTCTTGTTGCACATTAATTATTAGCTTCTTAAGGCATAAGTAACCTGGGTAGATAGATAGTAGTGCTAACAATTTACATTCAATTCCCAGTGTTCCTTCTCTGGGTGTAGTTGTTTCTGTCCATCATTGATCAACTGGAAGTGAGTTGGATCTTCTTTATGTTGAAGATATCCACTTCCATCAGAATATATCCTCATACAGTTTTGTTGTTGAAGTGTATAGTGATCTTCTGGTTCTGTATAGCACAGTTTCTTACATTAAATAGGTACTTTAAAATATTGGATTGAATTGAGGTAGGCTTTCAAAGACAATTTATGGGATGGGGAAAAGTAGTCTGAATAGACTGCCTTCCTGAAGAAATTTTTCTTCAAAAGCATTTATAAACTCTATTTTTCACAAATGCATGCTAGAGCACAGAACATGAAGTCAAGAAGATCTGGTTTCAAATTTCCATTCCAACACTCACTAACTGTATAGCTATGGATAAATCATTTAAACTCCAGGAGCCCATTTCCTCTTCTGTAAAATGAGAATGATAAAAATATAAACACTCATCTCACAGTATTGCTTTGAGAATGTGTATGATATATGTGGGGGGGTATTTATCTGTGTAAAAGTTGTATCCTATTAGAATGTAAGTTTCTTGAGGACTGTTTCATTTTTGTCATTTTATCCCTATCGAATAATATATAAATGTATGTAAACACACGCATGGTTTAAAATGGAGGATAAACTCTCAGTAAGTAAATGATTCAAAGCAAAAACATTTACTAATATGGCACAGTAAAAACAGTACCTAAAAGAAGTTCCCCCTCCCCCACAAACCTGGGCATTTTCTCATAATATTCACAAAAGAATGGGCATATTCTTAATGTACCAAAGTATTGAGATGTGCTTTTTAGAAACTCTTGTAGCTAAGGCATCCCATCCCCTTAGGGGACCAAATATCTGCTCTCCTTTGTGTATCACCAATTCCACCCATCTCCAAGGCATAGCATTTCTGCTGGGAAGGTGACTGGGCTGGGCTCTCTAGATCTGACTTTTCTGAAATTTGATTCTTGACCAACAGGCTACTTGTCTCTTGAACAGTACTCTATTTTTTGCTGCTAGAAGTCTCCTTGAAGCTGTTCCTTCCATAAATGCTGCCTGCCTGTATCTATGCTCTGCCTTCTTCCTCAAACTCTGAATTGC
Source organism: Sminthopsis crassicaudata (assembly GCF_048593235.1). Taxonomy (NCBI): domain Eukaryota; kingdom Metazoa; phylum Chordata; class Mammalia; order Dasyuromorphia; family Dasyuridae; genus Sminthopsis; species Sminthopsis crassicaudata. Next base: position 394,520,883 of record NC_133617.1, read on the forward strand.
TTCCTGTAGTAGATATTGGGCTGCATTATAAAATGCCTGGATCATAGGGAGAAAAAAAGAGAAGGAAATGAATAAGAATTCCCTCCTCACCCCACAAAGTAATTGCTTCTAACACATTGTCCTCTTTTTTGACTTCTGACTCCTACTCAGACTGAGCTGGCTAGGTTTTTAAGGGCCATTGAACTCTAGGGATTCAGCCAATCTTCAGGCAGCCATTGGCTGTTGTCCTTCCAGGAAGGAAATTTTAACTTTGGAACAGATCCAGGAAGTTGAGCCATATTTACACCTCATTTTCTTTCTTCTTTTTAATTTTTTTTTTTTTTTTGCTGAAGCAATTGGGGTTATTATAAGTGATTTGTCCAGGGTCACACAGCCAGGAAGTATTGTGTCTGGGATCAAATTTGAACTCCTGACTTTAGGGCTGGTGCTCTATCCACTACACCACCATCCATTGCCCCTACGATGTTCTCTTGGTTCTGATCACTTCACTGAGCATCAATTCATCTAAGTCTTTCCAGGTTTTTCTGAAATCAGCCTGCTCATCACTTTTTATATAACAATAATATTCCATTACATTTATATACCATAACTTATTCAGCCATTCTCTAAACCGATGGGCAGCCACTGAATTTCCAGTCAGAATAAAACTTTTGTAAGATCATTTTGAGAGCTGAGTAGAGGATGAACTGACTTGGGGAAAGACTTGTGGCAGGGAAACTAACAACCTAATCCAAACCAATTTAATAAACATTAATTAAGGGAGGTGCCAGGAACTTCACTAAATACTGGGGGTACAATTAATAAAAAGACAGTTACTGCCTGCAAGCAGCTTATGAAAAGCTCAGTTTCTGCTCTCTACAAAAGATGTAGAGAGGAGTTTGTTATTTCACCCTTCATTATTCAAACTGAGGGAAAAAGAGGCTGAGGGAGGTGGTGGTAGGGTTTGTTAGCAATCATGAGATTAGAGGTGATGAGCTTAATTTGGAAGTTTTAATTTAATTTGCTTATTTTGCCAAGTTGAAATTTGGCAGACCAGCAGAGGCTAAGTAAAGTGAGCCAGAAAATCCAGAAAGCAGTCCCTGCAATAGCTCAGGTATGAGGTGATGAGGGCCTTTACCAGTAGTGGAGAGATATTTCACTTATATAATTCTACTTCTGAAAAAATCAGTTGCTGATTTGTTTGATTTGAAATTTCATTTGTTTAGGGGTATAGGTCTAGTCATCTCTCTTTTTTAAAAATTTCCCCCCCAAAAAAATTATCCAGCATTTTTTTTCCAGTCTATCTTTTCCTTCTACCTCCAAAAGAGCAAATTTCTGTAACATATAAACATAGTCAAGCAAAACAAATTCCCATGTGGCCATGTCCAAAAATTTGTCTCTTATTCTGCTTATTAATATATCACTGTTTTTTTCAGTAGATAGATAACATTCTTCTTCACTGGCCTCTGGAATCATAGTTGGTCTCTACACTGATCATAAGTCTTTCAGATTTGTTCATTTTGGTTCCTTTCACTTCAGTCTTTATTAGTCTTATCAGGTTTCTCCTGAAAACTTCTCTTTCATCATTTCTTGAAGCATAATGGTTTTGCATTCATTTACCACAATTCTTTTATTAATTTATAATTTATTATATATAAATTTATAATTAATATTTTTGACAGTACATATGCATGGGTAATTTTTTTACATTATCCCTTGTACTGACTTCTTTTCTGAATTTTCCCCTCCCTCCCTCTACCTCCTCCCCTAGATGACAGGCAACCCCATACATGTTAAATGTACCACAATTTATTCAATCAATTCCCAATTAATAGGCTTTTCCTTGATTTCCATTTGTTTGTGACTACAAAAAGAGTTGATATAATTATTTTTCTTTTATCTTTTAATAGGCCTTGTAGTGCTATTTCTGGGTCAAAGGGTACAACTTAGTTACTTAGTAACTTCTCTCTATGGTTTCAAAATGCTTTCCAGAATGACTACCAATTCACAGTTTAGTACCTAGAGTTCACCATGTACTTGCTTTCCTGCAGCCTCTCCTACATTTGTCATTTTCTTTTTTTGTGAACTTTGTTAATTTGATAGGTTATGGTGGAACTTCAGACTTCTTTAATCTGATTTTACCTAATAGTGATTCAAAATATTTTTATATGACTATACATAGCGTGGATTTCTTTCCTTGAGAAGTGTCTTTTCAAATCCTTTCACTGTTTATCAACTGGAAAATGACTCTTGTTCTTGTAAATTTGATCATAATTCTATAGATTTTTTGTCTCTTTAGCTTATAAGCTTCCTGAGGGTAGGAATTTATTCTACCTCTCTTATCATTGCCATTGCATCCAGAATAATGCTAGATAGAGATCAGGCACCTAATATGCACTGGCTTAATTTAGATTTCCCCCAAGAGGTTTGGGAAATCAATTCAATCTTAAAGTGTCTGTTGGATGGCAGGATGGTAATAATTGCTAGAGAAAGTCATAGAATCTAAGTCATTAATGTAGTGGATGTACATTGTGGATGTACATTAATTTTCTTATTAAATGCTACTTAAAATCCCCCCCAAAAAAATTTGATCATAATTCTAAAAGAAACAGTTACTCTGAATTCTGAGACAGTTCTTCCTTTTGAATGTGATAAATTGTAGTACACTAGAACAATATGGACACCAGAACTATTGTTTTATTATTATGGGACAAATGTAATTTTTCTAATTATAAACAGAAGGTAAGAATTCTAAGTATAATCTTAAACTAAAGTGAGGTCATTTGCAGAGACAGAGTCTGAACCCAGAAATATAAGGGGAGAGAGAGAATGAGAAAAAAAGGGGGAAAGAAAAGAAAGGAGAAAGAAGGACAGATTACTGTATGAGCTGAATTTGAAGCTAAAAGTGATAGATACTATAATTGCTATTGAGTAAATCCAGATGAGAAGAGAGGAAGAGCTTGGAAGCAAAGAATCAGTAGAATTACCCAGCTAATTGATAGTGAGGTGTATTAGTTAAGTAAAACATGAATCAACTAACAATAGAAGCATCTAACAAACACAGAAGACACATTTATTAAGGAACTTATATGGATAATTCCTGATATAACAGACATCAAAATTTATAATCCCAAAATTGTGAGTTATCCAGGAGACATAGATTTTACTTCAAGTGTATACCTACTCTTTCCCAGAAATAAAAAGCACATTGTTGGAAAATCTGGTCCAAATTCTGCGTGAATTATTTTGTATTATCATGCATTTGTTTTAATATGTGGATATCTGTGATATTATTGTTAATTTTGATTTATCAGTAAAAGTGATTAAGATCTAATTGTATTAATGAACTGGAAATTGGGTGAATGCCCATCATTTGGAAAATGGCTGAATAAGTTATGGTATATGAATATAAAAGAATATTATTGTTCTATAAGAAATGATGAGCAGGCTGATTTCAGAAAAGACTGGAAAGACTTGAATTGATACTGAGTAAAGTGAGCAGAACCAAGAAAATACAGTAACAAGATTTTGTGATGATAAATTGTGATATAATTGACTCTTCTCAGCAATGCATTGATTCAAGGCAATTTCAGTAGACTTGAGATAGAAAATATCATCAGCATGCAAAGAAAGAACTATGAAGACTGTGGATAGAAACATAATATTTTCATTTTTTTTTGTTTGTTTTTTTTCCTTTCTCATGCTTTCCCCCCCTTTGATCTTATTTTTTTCTTTCACAACATGACAAATATAGAAATATATTTAAAAGAATTGTACATTTTTAACCTATATCAGATTAGTTGCTGACTTGGGGAAGGGACATAAAGGAGAGAGGGAGAAAAATCTGGAACACAAAGTCTTACAATGAATGCTGAAAACTAGCTTTACATGTATTTAGAAAATAAAATACTATTGAAAAAAAAATTTTAAAGATCTAATTGAATTGTAATTGTGAATAGAAAGACATGGTGGGGCATGGGGGCACTTGAAAATCAAAGTAGTACAAGGAGAGAACCTCAGAATCTTCTCCTTTAAGTTCACCCTCCCTCTACCTTCTGCACATATCATAACATGCCTATGTTCTCTCCCCCATTAGAACAGGAGCTTTCTGAGTAAAGAAAATCCTTTTCCTCCTTTATTTGTGTTCTTATTATAGTTTTTGGCACATAGGTGGATTGACACATTATAACCAAGACCCACTATAATTTTATATAATGTCTTCTCATTCAACTTCTTGCCCAGTTATTACATTCCTGGGGTAAAATTTTTCAAAAAACATGGCCATATGTAGTACCATGTTACATGTTCCTTTAAAAAAAAAGGGAACTAATTAAGGATATGAGATGAGTTTTGATTATTATCCTCAAATAAGAAAAGGAACTGAGACTCAGTGAAGGGAAGTAATTTGCCCCCATTCCATGGCTAGTAAATGCTATAGCTGATTCTAAGAACCTGGAACTTCTGAATCCCAGCTCAGGGCTCTGTCCAGTGTAGCTACCTAGGAAAGAGCTTGTAGGCTATAAACCCCCAAGGACACGAAACATAACTTCTTTGGTTCCTTTTTGTCTGTCTCCTCTCTGTTCTACAGTCAACACTTCAAGTTTTTTCTCCAGCCCCTTCCTGCCCCCCAAGATTATTATTATTAATCTTGGGGCCTCATACTGACTATATTTTCATATATGCCATTCCTTCTCTTCCCCACCATCACCCCAGCTCTGGAATGTCCCAACCCCAATAGTAAATGCTAATTGGCATTTACATATAACTCTAAGGCTTGCAAAGTACAATATCTCATTTTACTCTAGGAGATAGTGCTATTTTTGTCTCATTTTACAAATGAGGAAATCAAGACACAGGAATGTTAAATGACTTGCCAAGGGTCACATAGCAAGTAGATATTTGAGGCCATATTTAAACTGGTTCCAAGTCCAATGTTCTAGCCACCTACTTGTCTCCCTAGTGAGGGACTCTGTCATTCCAATTTGCTACTCTGCCCAGTTTAACTCCACAGAGCAAGATGCCCCTCCCAAATTAACTTTATCACCTCTAATCTTATCACCTTGTTGCTAACTCAAACCTAGATACCATTTCTCTTTGATTGGAGGGTAGAATTACAAAGGCTTCACGTTTTGACTCACTCCATTCAGCATCTGCAGCTTTCAGATTCACCTAACCAGAGAACCTTTTCAGGTTAAGCTTATCACCTCTACCCTCATCACTCCAAGAGCCAACTCAAGCCCTTAGAAGGGCTGGAGGGTGGAGATCCAAAAACTTCCCAATGACTTCCTTTTAGTGGGCAGAGACTGGACTATGTGGTTCCCTCCACTTTGCATCTGGCTAGTTTCCACTCCAAAAGCACCCTTAAGTGTTTTCCTCCAGCTCTGCCCTGTTTTCCTGTCTTCTTTTGTGTATTTAAAGGTGTTGTACACCTTTAAGTTGTAAAGTCTTTGAAGTCAAGGACTGTCTTTCTTTTTATTAATTGTAGCTCCAGCTTGTGGCACTAACCTCAAGCATAATAGGCACTTGATAAATGTGGCTTAGATTGGATTATTTGCCATCATTTTGAACTTTCCTCTAGAAAAGAGCCCAGAGAATGAGAGTCTTACCACTGTATTTCTCTCTGGAGGTATTCCTCCCTTTCCATATTTATCCTGCTAAAGAACCAAAGCCTAATTTTAGAATCTGAGGATCCAGTGACTTCATAAAAATTTGGTGAATTCGAGTCTCTTCATCCATCCTGTTACTCAGAACTCAAAGCTGTTGAGAAATAAATATATGAGGTGTGTTGGCACAAGATAAAAGTGTCTGGTTTGCTGCTCTACAAAATCATGCCAATTTCCAAAAGTGTTCTAGGATGGTCATTATGGAATATCTACATTTGGGGGTCGTGGTAGAGGAGGATTTGCAGGACAGATGTTTGGGATATATGAAAGGAATATATATTGTATATGAAGGGGATATGGAAAGATAGCCACAATCTAATATGAGAGAGAGGGTCTGGGGAATGAAGAGGAAGGCCCTGAGTTTCCCAGAACAAAGTTGGATCTAAGGGACTGCTATGGATCTTTGTTCATTCACTACCTTCAGTACCTTCCCTCCTTTTCGCCTTTTGTATTCATTTTCTAGAGAAGTAACTAAGAAATTGGGAATCCATTGTAACTCTTAGACGTTATATTGTCAGTTGGGAATGAATGTGGGCTCACCTCCTCTCATTCCTTCCCTTCCCTGCCCTCAGTTTTTTTCATCTCTAACATGAACACACTCATATAAACTTTCTACACATTTTCCTATTCAATTACCTTCAGAGCTATCCAGATAAAGATCTGAAATCTTGAGTCTGTTTTCCCTTCCAGGCTCTTAAAGCTGAATCTAAAACTGCTAATCTTGGAAGCTCCAGTCTTCCATCCTAGCTCTCTTTAGTTACTAGGAATTTTTCACTTTCTAGGGCAAAGCCCTCTGAATGGAGGAGATAGGACACCACAGAGAATGCTTGACCCTGAATGAGACTGGAAATTGGAGAAGAAAGACATTGGCTATGGGAGAATCACTTGTGCCATCACAGATCTTTTTTTTACCTATCCTGTCTTCCAGAGACAAGAGGCCAGGGGCTTTACATTTTGTTTAGGGTGAAAGGAAAGTCTCATTTGTCATAGAAACCCTCAACTGGACTTCAGACTAAGTCATGATTTAGGTCTCACAGTGCTGAATCCCAGCACTAATTCCTAATCCTACTGGTAATTTAGCAACACTGGCTGTCTGAAAAGTCATAGTTCAATTATAAGCCATATGTGCTCTCCATCATAAGGATTGGCAGGGAGAGCATGGATGGCTTAGAAAAATCCAGTCCTAGTGATGGTGACACAGATCAGACATGTATCTTACTGATGAAAAGCTCTCAGAAAAGCTATTTTCATAAGTTGGGGAGAGGCAAGGTAGGACATCAGAGGGTAGGTAGGACTAGTGGCCATAGAATTGTAAAGATTTTCCCAAGGTGGGAGCCCTCCCTTTATGGTGATCTCTAAATGGCCTGTGAAGTCTAGAAGTAGTGAGGAACCTTCAGTCCCATTCCTGCTAAGCAGGTCAGAGCACTGGAGCTTGATGGGATAGATTGAGGATGCTCATAGCAGCTAAGCTGAATTTCTTTTATTGTGTCCACGAGGCTCTGCAACAGGGGGCATCTTTGGAAGATAAACATTGTCATTGGAATAAATAATTTATTACTCCAACTGGGAAGAGACCTGCTAACTTATAAATTACTTATGAATCTCCTTTGCTTACTGGCCTGAGAGTTGATTTTCCAAAACATGTCAGGGAATAGGAGATAGGTAGAGGAGAGTGTCAAAGAGCAGTTGTGTTCAATTGGGGAGCTGCTGGAGGAATTTCCCAGGCACCTTGCCAAGGTGGGTACTTTCCTTCAAAACAGCTAGATCTGTCCCCTGGAATCCAAGTTTCAATGCCCTCTCTCCAAAGCCAGTATAGGCTGGGAAAATGCAACATTGCCTTCTAAGAAACCTCCCTTGCCCTCTCTCTTGTTTCTGCTCAAAGGATTGGGCAAATTCCCTGGATATCAAGTCACTAGGGTAATGGGACATATAGCTAGGGAACCTGTACCTTGCCACAAAGAGCTTATAATCTAATTGAGGATATAACAAATATACATGTGACAAATGTATATATATATGTGTGTATTTGACATAACCAATAATATGAGACTATATGTAAATATAATCCAGAGTTCAAGTCTGATGTATTTATATAAGACTCTTCTCACTGATGAAGAAAATTACTATTTCATGCCACATGCCTGCATAAGGAGCATGAGTTAGGGAGAGTTAAGGAGTTTTTGCTTTTGACTTAGAAAAAAGAAACACTTGGTTCTAGGGGTCTCTTCAAGGAGAGACACTGGAGAGAGAGAAAAGGTTTATCAAAATAAATAAAAATACAACAACAAAGATAATGTTAATATGTGTCTTTCTAAGTTAATAGATGACTGCAGGGAGCCATTTCTATTTGAGTTTGAAATCATTGATGTAGAAGTGAAGCCATTGCTTTAGTATGGCCTTTTTTCAATCTTCATTCTTCTTGACCTTTCTGTGGCCTTTGATACATCTGAACACTTTCCTCCTTAATATTTTTTTCTCTCTGAGTTTTCAGGACACTGAGCTCTTCTGGTTCTCCTTCTATCTGACTACTTCTCTGAAACTTTTGCTAGCTTCCTACAAATCATACCTCCAAAAGGTAGGGGTCCCTCAGAGTTCTGTGCTGGGCCCTCTTCTCTTTCTATAGCATATATCAGAGCTTCCCAAATTTTTTCCACTTGTAAACCCTTTTAGCCTTTTTACATGTATATAGGTATATAAAATCAAACATTTACTGATAACAAGTGACAGGTTCAATTATGTTACACATATCCCCAGACTCAATATACCCCAATGGCTTCCTATTATCTCTAGGAGCAAATACTTTGGTATTCAAAGCCCTTAATCACCTAGATCCCTGGTACAGGCTACCTGGTTGTTCCAGGAACAATGTATTCTGTCTCTTGGTTCTAGCCAAGGTAGATAACATAGTGGCTGGATCTGGAAGTCAGGTAGACTCACTTTCCTGAATTCAAATCTGGCCTTAGACACTTATCAGCTCTGTGGCCCTGAGTAAGTCACTTAACCCTGTTTGTCTCAGTTTTCTCATTTGTAAAATGAACTGGAGAAGGAAATAGAAAAACACTCCAGTGCCTTTGCCAAGAAAAGTCATACAGACTTAAAATCGTTCTCTTCTGGTCATTCTCTCTGGCTTTCATCCATATCTGAAATGCCCCTTCTCCTGTGCTCTGATTACTGATTTCCTTGGCTTCTTCTAAATTCCAACTAAAATCACATCTTCTATTGGAAACTTTTCCTAATCCCTGTTAATTTCAATATTTTCCCTCTGTTAATAATTTCCTATTTACCCTGAATATAGCTTGCTTTGTATATGTTTGCATAGAGTCTCCTCCTGTAGATTGTAAGCTCCTTGAGGGCAGGATCTGTCTCTTGCCCCTTTTTTGGTTCCATAATGCTTAACATAGCACCTGGCGCGTAGTAAATGCTTAATAAACGTTTATTGATCTATTAAATATCCCTAGTTTTCAGCTTTCCTCCTTACAGACTTATGGAAATTTCCTATTGTGAATGGGGAGCTGAGATATCTTCTTCCCAGTAAGAAAGCTCATTTGCTCAATGTATTGTGTATTATTGTTTTGTTGTTTTTTTTTAATCTGAAGAAATTACCTCATTTTTGTGTACTTCTTTTATTTATTTACTATTCACCATTTGTTATGGTCTTTTTTCCCCCTTTCTTCTCTTTTTTTATTATAGCTTTTTATTTGCAAGATATATACATGGGTAATTTTTCAGTATTGATAATTGCAAAACCTTTTGTTCCAATTTTTCCCTTTTTTCCCCCTACCCCTTCTCCCAGATGGCAGGTTATATGGTCTTTTTTTGTTTTGTTTTCTTTTGTTTTTTGTTTTTTTTTGCAGATTTAATTTGGTTTATTTTTAAAATAATATTTCATTATTCCAAATACATGCAAAAATAGTTTTCAACATTCACCTTTGAAAAATTTTTTTTTCAAATTTTTCTCCCTTTTTCCTTCCCTAAGCAATAGCAAGCAATCTGATATAGGTTAAACATGTGTAATTCTAAACATATTTCCACATTTGTCATGCTAAACACACACACACATACACACATACACACATACACACATACAAATAAGATCAAAAGGGAAAAAGCACAAAAAGGAGAGAAAAAAAAAACAAGCAAAGAACTACAACAAAAAGGTGAAAATACTATATTTTGATCTCCATTCAATCTCCATAGTTCTCCCTCTGGATTCCTATGGCAGTTTCTGTCACAAATCCTTTGGAATTGAAAGAGCTAAGTCATCACAATTGATCATCACATAATCCTATTGTTACTGTATACAATGAAAAGATTCTTGGTCCTGCTCATTTAACTCAGTGTCAGTTCATCGAAGTCTTTCCAGGCTTTTCTGAAATCAGCCTGCTGATCATTTCTTATAGAACAATAATATTCCATTACATTCATATACCATAATTTATTCAGTCATTCCCCAACTGATGTGATGGACTTTTTGTAACTAACATTTGGTGAGAAGGTAGTTAAGTCTTTGGATCTAGCTTTAGATACTTCTTACTCTTTAAGAAATAGCACTCAGTGAAACAATTTGAACTGAAAAATCATTTCACCTAGACTAAAAATATTTACGGGAACAAATAGGTATAATTCTAGTCTTGAACTACTAGTCAAGTTCTACTCTAAAGAAAACAAAATGACCAGCCTTGTGGCCCCAATCTCACCCTCGATTTCAGGCAAGAATCAAAATTGAACTTGGGGACAGCAGTGAGCAAGATTCTGTAGCTATCTATTCATGCCTTCCTGTGAACCATATTTAGACAAACCTATGTGGACAGAAACATAACCTATATAGATTACACACTTTTGACATAAAAAGTGACAAATGAGCTGGATAAACAAAATATGCTAGATGAATTCAAAAGAAGAAGAGATTATTGTGGGTTAGGGAGATTATGAAAGGCTTCCTAAAGTATGAAGGATGTAAACTGGGTTTTGAAACAAGGGATAGACTTTAGTAAGTAAAGGAGAGTAGAGAAGGAATTTCAAGAGGAAAGTAAAGAATGGTAGCAGGAATGAACAAAGTGTGCTTAGTGGACAGTGAGTTGGGTAATCTGATTAGTCAGGTTTGGGAAAGTTAGTTCTATTTGTTGACTGTATTAATGAACAACAGATTGGTTGGGACTAAGTTGTAGGAAGACCTAGAAAGGTTTGGGTTTGATCACATAGGCCAGGGCTTCTTAAAATTTTTCCACTTTTGACCCCTTTTCCCTTGAGAAATGTTTACCCCAGGTATATAAAAACAAGATATACAAGTCAAACATTTACAGATTAAAAAAAAAAAGAAATTAGTTTTACACCAATTCCTTGGTATACATATAATTTTATCCTTTATAAAAAATGAAAACAAAATTCATACTAATGAGATTGATGTGCTTTTTAATTTTTACATAAAGAATTAAATCTTGACAGAATACTTGATCTCTTTAATTGTTGCCAATTTTTTTGTGAACCCCAATTCAGTTTCTATTTTTCCCCAATAGTATTTTATTTTTTCAAATACATGGATAGTTTTCAACATTCATTTTTGTAAAACTTTGTGTGCCAAATTTTTCTCCCTCCCTCTCTTATTTCCCTCCTCTCCAAGACAGCAAGCAATCTGATATAGGTTAAACATGTGAAATTGAAAACCAGAATAAAATAGAAAAAAAATGAGAAAGAAGACAGAAAAATGAAAAGGTAAAAATATTATGCTCTAATCCACATTTAATCTCCATTGTTCTCTCTTTGGATGCTATTGGCAGTTTCCAATCCCAAGTCTATTAGAATTGCCTTGAATTGGAATTGCCATCTTTTAGAAGAGCCAAGTCCATCACTGTTGATTATCATATAATCTTGTTGTTGCTGTATATAATGTTTTCCTGGTTCTGCTCATTTCACTCAGCATCAATTCATGTAAGTCTCTCCAGGCCTCTCTGAAATCATCCTGCTGGTCACTTCTTACAGAACAGTAATAATCCGTAACATTCATATACTACAATTTATTCAGTCATTCTCCAAACGATGGGCATCCACTTAGTTTCCAGTTTCTGGCTACTACAAAAAGGGCTGCCACAAACATTCTTGCACATACAGGTCCCTTTCCCTCCTTTAAAATCTCTTTGGGATATAAGCCCAGTAGAAACACTGCTGGATCAAAGGGTATGCAGTTTGATAACTTTTTGAGCACAGTTCCAAATTGCTCTCCAGAATGGTCGGATCACTTCACAACTCCACTTGGGGTCCTGAACCACAGTTTAAGAAACTTTGCTATAGACAATGGGGACACTTGAGAGGATTTTGAGCAAGTAAACAAAATGATGAAAGCAGTATTTTACGGTTAAAAAAGTCAGGCAGAGGGGCATCATCCTATTAAAGCACCTATTATATATGATCATTTACATAAAGAAGGGCTTTAGCTGTGTCCCTAGTACAGATTGATTGTAGGTAGCCATGGTGCTGAGAGGAAGTTGAGAGCTAGCCTTAGGTGGTCATCCTGAAATTTTTTGATTGACCCTGGGCACTTTAGGGAAAGAACCCTCTCATTCTCTGGCATAACGATTTCCTAGAGTACTGGATTATCTTTACGTGATGATCTTCTTGGTTCCCATTCTTTGTGTTCCCATCCTAGCACCTAGCTGACATTTAATAAATGCTTGTCAATTGAAAAAAAAAAAAAAAAAAGACCCAAAAAACAAAAAAGCCAAAAAGCTACCGACTTCTGATGTGCTGCCTTGGCCAACTTCACCATGCTCCAACTCTTTCTTCACTTTAACTATGAACTGGGAGATTTTTCATTTTTCACACATGGGAAACTGAAGCACAGAGGCCACTCTGGGTCACCCAACAAACACCTCCCTCTCTCCACGTCCCTCAGCCCCTACACCCACAGTTCAGTCCAGGGAATGGCATTTTCCTAAAGGATCACATCATTTATTCAGCACGGCCTCCCCCCCAACTTCACTCTAGTTTTTATTTAATGAAATATTCATAGATGCCTGAAGCATCCTAGCTCTTCTCCTCCCCCTCTTAGCCTCTAGGGATTCCTTCTCTTTGTTAGAAAACTCCACATCTTGTGCTATCAGGGCCTTTGATGAGGAGCCTTGCTCTCTCTCATCATTTCCAGGCCCCATGTGGCCTTGGTGAGAATTATTGAAGCCCGCTCTAACCCTTATCAGGCAGGAGGGGGTGAGAATCACACCATCTGCCCAATGTGGCCAAAGGGGAGAAAAACTAGTTCTGCCAGTGGTCCCAGGGAAGAGGGAGACCCATAAGATACTACTGTATTCACAGCAGTTGGGGAGGGAGAAAGGGGGAACATAGTGGGTAGAATGAAGTACAATTTTCACTAGGATCAACTCTAGTCTTAGACTCAGAACCCTGACACCAGCTGATGCAGTTATTGTAGGCAGGTGTACCATTCCTCAGGGTCCCTTTCCCATTTCCTTCTCTCAACTTCCATTAGCCCTCAGCACCAGGCAGAAGGGGGCAGGTTTTTTTCTGGTCAAGCTTTTCAGCCCAGAGGGAAAAGCCAGTCCTCCTCCTCCTCACCTGCTATGCCACGGAGACTGCCAGCTTTCAAATCTCACCCTTACTCCTCTTTGGCCCTCACTCTGTTCTGTTATAGCCTTGGGGAGGTAGCTCCTAACCTGGTCTGGAAGAAGTGCCATTTAGACACATAAGCAGCCAAAGGGTTTTGGCTGGAGGCCCAAGAGAGCTCACCAAATAACTGCACTGATGCCATCCATATTAACAGAGCCTTCAGTCTGATTTAAAATCACCAGCTGAGCATGTATTGCAATGGAGCTTTTCATGATTGGGGAGGCAAGCGCCAAGGGCATGAGAGGAAGAGAGGAGCCCAGCCCAGTGGGAGCTACTCATTTTATCTCCTAAGGGAAATAAAGCCTTTTAGAAAAAGCATTAACGGAAAGAAACTTGAAGGTTGTACTAATAATGCCAACGTACTTGGGAAGGAACACCAAGGGAGTGGGCTGCATCCTTAGATGGCTTGGAGGGAAAGAGGCTTTAAAAATCTGTCGTGCAAGGCTCAGCCCCTTGTGAACCTGAAAGGAGATGGTTGTGGTATAAAGATAAGCACTTTTTGCAGAGTAATGAGACATGGGTTCTAATCTGTGTTGCCTATAATTAGTTGTCACATCATCTAATTTCTCAAATTTTCTCATCTATAAAATAGACATAATCTATGGTGTTAAATTCCCATTTCACATTTATATTTTTGACTATAGTCATATAATTTTTAAAGCCAGAAAAAAAACTTTAGAGATCATCTTGTCAGGAAATCATAAAATGCTAGAGCAGAAAGGGTTGAAACATTGTTTAACCTTTTTTTTTTTTTTTTTTTAAAGGGCTTAATTTTGAGACAGAGAAACAATCACAGCAAGGGAAAACGCCTAAGATGGTGGCTACAAAAGCACCTGAGGAAGAAAAGTGCTTTAATTATGCAAGGTATCCTGGTCTCACCTAATACTGTCAATACATGAGACAGAAGAAGGGCATGAAGGACTTTAGAGTATTTTCTTCTCTCCTAGAAATGTCTGTGGTACAGTGTGTGAAAACTACAAAACCTAATGTTGCCTCAGACAACAGCAAATCATTTAACTACTGGGTGCCTCAGTTTCTTCTTCTGTACCATGAGGAGATTGTACTCAAGGCCTCCAATGTTCCTTCTAGCTCTAAAACCAGGATCAGAATATGGGTGCCCTTCTCACTTGGGATATCTGCTACCGTTTTAGGGGTAGCACTTGGATCCCAAACAGTTCCCACTTCATCTACATTGGTGTATCCCATTCCTGGAGTTATAGAACTTTAGAGTTGAAGGGACTTTAGAGGTCTTTGATGTAAGCATCCCATTTTAAAGATGAAGGCACACTAGCCATTCCAGTCCTAGAAAGTATTATAAAGCAACGGTCATCAAGGCCTTTTGGTACTGGTTAAAAGATAGAGTGGTAGATCAGTGGAATAGGTTTGATACACAGAACATAATAGTCAATGACTGTAGTAATCTATTGTTTGATGTACCCAAGGACCCCAGATTTTGAGATAGGGACTCATTATTTGACAGAAATTGCTGTCAAATTGGAAATGGTGTAATGGAAGCTTTGGGTGTTAATTAACAACATCTAGCATCCTGTACCAAAATAGGATTGAAATAGGTTTGTGATTTAGACATAAAGGGTGATATTATAAGCAAACTGGTAGAGCAAGGGATAGTCTGTCAGATCTGTGGAGAAGGGAGAAATTTATGGCCAAAGAAACTGAGAACATTATGAAATACAAAATGGATAATTTTTATTATGTTAAATTAAAAGGTTTTTTGGACATTTGGAACTATGTCCAAAGGGCTATAAAACTATGCATACCCTTTGATCCAGTAGTGTCTCTACTGGGTCCATATCACAAAGAGATCATAAAAGAATAGTGTCAAGGAACTGGAAATTCCTCAGTTGGGAATGGCTGAATAAGTTATGGTATATGAATGTAATTATTGTTCTATAAGAAATGAGGAGTAGGTTGATTTCAGGGAGACCTGGAAGGACTTGCATGGGTTGGTGCTAAATGGGGTGGACAGAACTAAGAGAAGATTGTACAAAGTAAAGTAAAATTATGGGATGATCAATTATGATGGACTTTTGGCTCTTCTTGGCAGTGAAGTAATTCCATGGAAAATGCTATCTACATCCAAAGAACCATGTGATTAGTTGTGGATCAAAGCCTAGTATTTTCACTTTTTTGTTTGCTCTTTCTTTCTTGTGGTTTTTTGAAACCCTTTTGATTGGATTTTTTTTTTGCATGGCATGGTAAATATGGAAATATGGTTAGAGGGATTGTGCATGTTTAACCTACATAGAATTGCTTACTATCTTGGGTAGGTAGGGGAAGTAAGGGAGGACGGAAGATCTGGAACAAAAAGTCTTGTGGGAATGGATGTTGAAGGCTAGCTTTGCTTGTATTTGGAAAAAGAAAATACTATTGATGGGAAAAAAAATAAAGATGAGGACACCAAAGTCAAGAGAAAGAAAGCAATTTACTCAGTGAGATCACACAAATAGAAAGTGGCAAAGATCCCTTAACTCTAAACTCTAATTCTAGAACTCTTTCCATAAATAAAGAGTATATGAATGCTGTGGTAGTGACTAGACTGGGCTTATTTTTTGGTTGTTCAGAGTTCCATTTTGGTTCTTCAGAGGACAAGGAAGGATATGTTTCTACATTAAATCTGGGAAAGTGGAGAAAGACCATCCTCTTGGTTTCTGATTCAGTCTAGGCAGATCTGTTTTACTGAATTCTTTTATTCAGAGAATCAGGGATTAAGAAGCATGGGAAGGATCCAAAGGGAAGGCATAAAGTTAGCCTTCACCATCTTCATGCAATCACTTCTGTTCCCTTTCTGCCTCTAAGCTTGGACCAATATTCAGGTAATTCAGAGGCTGGGCAATTAGGGGACTCTAATGTTTCCAATGGCAGAAGCCCTCCTGGTATGGGATGGGAGTGCAAGTTTCTCATAATAGATCAGGCAATATTAGCTGGTCCCATGTAGAGTTAGCCAGAAAGACCCAGCTCTGCTCTGCCCAGACAGGTTTCTACTTAGGAAGCAGGGAAAGGACAGAGTCCTTTCTAGGTGTGGGCCTCCCTTTCCTAATACCTGCTCTGTGCTCCTGAAAGGGAAAACTGGATCAGCACAGTAGGTAGGAAGGGCAATCCTACTTCTCTGACTTAGGTCTAATTCTAATCACATGTAGGGAATGGGCTAAACTGCTGCTAGTAAGAAACAATAAATTCCAGCTGTCTCCCAGGATTCACCTACCATACGCAAGTTTTCCTTCCCCAAGAAACATGGACTCAGGCCCCCTCCCTGCTGAGGATGGGGAACTAGAGAAGGTTCAGAAAAGGCAAGGGCAAGAGCAGATTTGCTGGATCTAAAAGTACCTGTTATGTATCAAATGGCTGACTAGTTATTGGTTCAGATATTGGTATCTGGATGTTTCTTAGGGAATATTGTTGGTATATGTAAAATGGGAAAGATTTGGGAGATTATGAACAAAGGGATTTTCAAGCTTTCAGGAGATCATTACCCACTAGAACAGGGGAAACCATCTAAAGCTCACCTTTGATGTATATATCCCAGATCACATTACAGCAGGGTTTTGATGGAGAGGGCCTAATCCATGACACCAACAGCTACCATATGTGGTGAAGGAGCATGAGATAGAGAACTGTTTTTCTGCCTTACTATCCCAACTTCCTTACTCACATCCTCTCCAGATTGCCAGTCCTGGGCTGGAGCAGGGAATAGGAGAGAAATGGTTAGAAGCATTCACTCACTACTGTCTCTTTCCGTAAAGAGCTCAAGACCAATCAAGCAGAATTAACTGTCCTCCAAAACAATTTACAAAAATTTTATTTTCAAGGAAGGAAAAAAAAGGGTTAAATTAAAAGGTGATTGGCTAACATGGTGGACCACAAAGTCATCACATATAATCTACTACTTGGCCAGGTGAATCTGTGGAAAAGATATTTGTGTTGTGAAATGCTCCTTTCCCTTCTGGGGCCAAACCTGGAAATTACTGTTATCTTACTTTTGGGCTTGTCAGAAGATCAAAATAATACTTATAGTTTCTGCTGCACAGAAAGGTAGGAAAGTAGTAGAATGACTCCCTTTCTCATAATAGAAAGTGCTCCCCAATTATCACTTCCCTGCAAATGACATGTAAAACTAGTCTCAATTTTGTTCATCCCAGCGATCTGATAGCAAAACAATAAAGTAAGTTTCTAAGAATATAAAGTATGGGGTTGGGTACTATGGTATTTTCTTGGATTCATGCTGCTCCACCAGAAATTTGGGGATCAGAATCCTTCCTTTAGAAAACTCCAAGTGGGAAATCAGGCCCAAGCATACACATATCAATTATAGTGAAATATTCTGATTTCTTTTACTAAATCTTATTTCTTTTTGAAGTAAACTGAGATCTTTTTGGGGGGGAATGATGTAAACTGTGTCCCTAAAAAATTTAAAGGGGACAACATCATTTCCTCCCCAAAAGATCTTAGTTTACATCATTTTCTGTGTGTGTGTGTGTGTGTATGCTAATTGTCATTTTGAAAAGCTTTATTGACCAAATAGCATCTATATTTTATAGGGGCTCTGTTCACCATGCAGTTGGTAATAGACAAGGGGGGGTCCTTTTGGAAAATTTTGCTTGCGATTTTAAAGTGCACCTCTTCTTTCTCCCCTCTACTCCTCACATACACAGCTGAAACATAGGCCATGTGAAGGAGTGTTATTCCCTCATTCCAGAATAAGATCGTGTACTGTGGGGTACTGACTCAACAGCATTATGATGCTAATCAGTGAAATGTGACCTATGCTTCCCACACATATGAGCAATTAGAACAGCAAGCTTCTTGTGTGGGGGTTTTCCTATTGTTGATACCCACGAGACAGGAGGCAATAGAGAAGAGACCACTGTCTCCCAGGAGGATAGAAGGTTCAGGGCTGGGCTGACAAGCCTGAACACACACCCACTTCTATAGTGAACAAAAGCAGTGAATATTCTAGATCCTGGTAGCCCACTGAGTACACACTTTCAGAGGTATTCATTTAGTTGGCAGAATGGAAAATGCTACTAGTTAAAGGAATAACCTTGCTTTTACATCAAGCTCTTGACAACATCCACTGGGTTGTAGGATAACTATAGAGGAATGTAGGAGGAATTCTTTCTTGCCTAGAGATATGTAAGAATCAGTCATGCTGTTTTCACCATTTTCTAGATACACTAAAACGGGACAAATGAATATAATGGAAACTGACTGCTAGGGCAGTTGGTTGGATGCAGGATTCTATAGAGATGCCTTTATTAGAAGTATAGGAGTGTGCCAGAGCCTTTAATAAAATCAGAGAAAAATCAGTATTTTCTTGCAAAAAAACCCAACTTTGAGCACTATTAAAAAAATTCCTTTTTAGTAGACCTCAAACAGCTTCCAAGGAGCTGAGTTCCCACATTTCCTCTTTTTTTTTAAACAAATAAAGCAATAGAGACTGAGAAAAGTGATCTATTTTCAGGATTCTAGCTTCCCGGAACCACTGATATAGACTCTGACCTGTTCAGTTTTTGTCCATGTTCTCCCCACATACCCTCCAAAAAAGGATTCATCCAATATGGTAGATCCCTTTTGTCAAAATCTTTTTTGCATTTTCTGGGTGCCATCCTTAGTCTCACCCCATGACAAGCTCCTATCCATACCAATTACACAGCCTTTATGTCATGTTTTACATACAGATCACATATGCTATAGCCTACTTTTGCCGATTGTCTTTTGGGTCATTTGCAACTTTGATTCTTTTAATATTTTAACATTCCATAATTAATGACATTGTATAAAAGGGGGAAAATATGTAAGAGAATGGTTTTTATGCTGTGGAATAGTTTGGGATCATTAAAAGAATTACAAAATTCCTCAAAAATAATCTACTTTGTTCTCTTCTTCCTGTCCAATACATTGTTTTTGCACTCCCATTCAATTTGGAGCCTATTTGCTGTACAACTATAGTCTATAGTTGTCAGTGATCTATAGTGTCGCAAATACACACACATATATACACACTCCAACTCAATGGATAGTCATTTAACAATATATCATAGTCAAAACAATGGTAATTTTGAGCTTATTTTTTCCTATACAGATTTTTCAGGCAGTCTCTTTTGGGAAATTATGGGTCCTACTGACAATGATATGGAGTTTGATACAATTATTTCAATGTTATTTGCAAAAAGAAACATATCACTAACAAAGGGAAAATGCCTCTTCCATTTGGACCTTCCACAATATATCTTCCATGCAGTGGCAAATACCTTTATCAAGCATACATCTTCCTCTTTGTGTCTCTTTGATCTTAATAAAACTAAGTTTTTGTAGTTAAATTTATCAAGGATTAAAATTTTAACATGCACATTAGACTCCCTATTGATCTGTCAAGTCAAATGCTTTTTTATTAAAAAAAAAAAAAAAAAAAAATCTGAAATGGGATTTTGCAGTCTCTTCACCTTTCATTTTTTTGCCTTAGAGAAACATTTGTGAAAATCTGCTTATTCCCTTATAGTATTCAGTAGCTATTCCCCCCCCCCCCCCGCGCCCTGAGGCTGGGGTTAAGTGACTTGCCCAGGGTCACACAGCTAGGAAGTGTTAAGTGTCTGAGAACAGATTTGAACTTGGGTCCTCCTGAATTCAGGGCTGGTGCTCTATCCACTGAGCCACCTAGCTGCCCCCTTAACAACTTTCAATACAAATGACTTCCTTTGTAATTTTATGTACTTTATGCTTTAGGAAATATTTTAAACATCTAACTTTTTTTCATTTCAGTAGGAACAAGGTAAATCATATTGAGTTGCATCTTGAGCTACTTTGCTCTTCAGAACATATTCTATTCCCTATTACAGTTTTTGGTGGGGACAGAATAATCTTGTGTTACTCATATTTTCTTTTCTTCATACATAAAAAGTCTTTCTCTCCTTGCTGTTTTTAGGATTTGTTCTTTCTCAGAATTGTTCAAATTTGGTTTGGTTTTTTTTTTTTTGTGGAAGCAGTCTATGGATTCTGTTGATTGACACTTTATTTTTTGTGTTTAAAAGTCCTAGGTAGTTTTCTTATATTCTTATATTGGGGTGTTCAGGTTATTGTTAATTGCTTTTTGCATTTTCCTTGTCCTTCATTTCCATGTATATTTGCATTTCTAATAAATAATCCTCTTTTTTTCTTTTTTTGAGACCTGCCATTATGGTTTTTTAATACTTTGATTCTGTGCTTTGTCTTAGGAATCCATAGTGTTCTTTCCTTATTAGAGGTTGTTTAATTTTCCTTTACCTCGCAATATTTATTCATAGATATTTGAATTCTTTTGCCTGATCTGCAGGTCATATTCCTTCAAATATGTTGTTTATCTGATTGAAGTGAGTTTTCTTCCTTCTAAGATCTTTTTGGTCCTTTTCCCATTCCTCCTTACCCCTCCTGCCCCCTAACCTGCTCACTTTTCTCCTTTTGATAAGGTTCAAATGATGAAGCTAGTGGTAGTGAAGAGGTGTAAGAATCGGGGTGGGGAATCCTCTGGTCGGTGTATGCCAGATGTGAAAGCCAACCAGAAAATATATATGGCAAAAAGGATTTTTATTGGCCCTGAGAAGCCAGCTTTGCTAGGAAGACAGACTTCTCAGTGGCAAGGTCCTGTTAGGAAAATGGCAAAGGTTAACACTGGGAAGAAAATATCTTCACAGTGGGCAAAAATCCTGGCAGGAGCTTTGCCAAGAAGAGAGCTCCCTTGGCAAAACATAATCCTGTTTCGGACTTCTGCAAAGATTTGGGGTTCAGAATTGTCTGAGGCTTGGGCTTTCATTAAAAATTGAATAAGATTTCACTCAATGTCAGTGCCCTAGGCCTGATTTCCAGTTGAAAAGAGATTACTTATCTTGGAGTTTTGAACCACTCAATAGGACTATCTGGTCAAGATCTCCAACTGAAAAAATGTTTGTGGCAGCCCTTTTTGTAGTGGCTAGAAACTGGAAAATGAATGGATGCCTATCAATTGGAGAATGGTTGGGTAAATTGTGGCATATGAATGTTATGGAATACTATTGTTCTGTAAGAAATGACCAGCAGGAGGAATACAGAGAGGCTTGAAGAGACATCAACAGATGTTGAATGAAATGAGCAGAACCAGGAGATCATTATACAATTCAACAACAACAATGTATGAGGATGTATTCTGATGGAAGTGGCTATTTTCAACAAAGAGAAGATCTAATTCAGTTCCAATTGATCAATGATGGAGAGAATCAGCCACACCCAGAAAAGGAACACTGGGAAATGAATGTGAACTGTTTGCATTTTTGTTTTTCTTCCCAGGTTATTTTTACCTTCTGAATCCAATTCTTCCTATGCAACAAGAAAATTGTTTGCTTCTGCACACATATATTGTATCTAGGATATACTATAACATATTTAACATGTATGGGACTGCCTGCCATGGGGGGTGAAGGGAGGGGAGGGAAAAGTCAGAACAGAAGTGAGTGCAAGGGATAATGTTGTAAAAAAGTACTCAGGCATATGTACTATCAACAAAAAGTTATGACAATAATA
The DNA here is from genome assembly GCF_048593235.1 of Sminthopsis crassicaudata. NCBI lineage: Eukaryota > Metazoa > Chordata > Mammalia > Dasyuromorphia > Dasyuridae > Sminthopsis > Sminthopsis crassicaudata. Next base: position 394,542,686 of record NC_133617.1, read on the forward strand.
ATAATAATAATAATAATAATAATAATAATAATAAAAGACATGGTCCTTGCCCCCAAGAAGCTTACCATCTAACCAGTTCATGTCTTTTTTTCCCTTTACTTAATAGGGAGAATTTTATTTTTCCAATTACATGTAAATATAGTTTTCAACATTCATTTTTGTAAGATTTTTAGAACCAAATTTTTCTTCCTCCATCCTTCCCTCCCTCAGTTCATATCTTTTAAGGAGAAAATTATTTTTTCCTCCCCAAGATTTGTTAGTATAAGGTAGACATATGAATATAAAAACTATTTGATATTCTCCATCCAGAGATATAAATACAAGGTTAGAAACAAGGGACTAGAAGATTCCAATTAGGAATCTGAGGCACTCTAATAGAATACTATAGTCCATATCACTGGAGATAGCTGATGAATGATCATTTGTGTGTGCAAATCCAAAATACAAACAGAAATGAGTTTGTGATGTATTGAACCTGTCATTTCTTGTCCATATAGAGGCCTGGCTTCACATGGAACTTTCATCATTCAGATTCCCATCGTGGCTCATTCTGAAATGTTAGAAGTTGGGGAAAGTTCTTTTGGATTGGATCAGCAAGAGATTTAGGCCATTTTCCCTGAGCCTCCATTAAGTGGATCTTAAGTAAATGCTGGGCTGGATGGGTCATGCCCAATGTGGGGATAGTAGCTGCTTTGATCTCCAAAATTGAGTTTATAAATGAGTATCTTAGGGCAGCTCAGAAGAAACCCTTCTGAAAAGCTCTAGGAAATGTTATTTTAGCAGGAAACACACACATACACACATATGCGTGCACTCAAAGGAAATGAGATATTTTTAGGTCTGACCATATAAGCTAACCAAGGAGATTATAATTATAGGGAGCAGAATATCATTAAATGATGTTCTCTCTGTTCTGTCCTCCAAAGAGAAAATTTGTACAAATAGAAGTGAGAGTCAGGATTTCAGAATCCGGTAGCAAGATGGAAAGGAGGTGGTATCCAGGAAGAGGACCAAAATTTGCATCTCTGCCTATAATGAAAATATTAATTTGAAATTCCATTGGTGGGGCAGCTAGGTGGTGCAGTGGATAAAGCACCAGCCTTGAATTCAGGAGGACCCAAGTTCAAATCTGGTCTCAGACACTTAACACTTCCTAGCTGTGTGACCCTGGGCAAGTCACTTAACCCCAGCCTCAGGAAAAAAAAAAAAAGAAAGTTGAAATTCCATTGGTGTCTATTACCTTTAAATTCTTGGCGAGTGGAAAGATTGATTTTATACAATGTTTATTAGTTCAATCTTTGAAAAGAAAACAACAAAGAGCTCTGTAAAAAAAAAAAAAAAAAAAAATATATATATATATATATATATATATATATATATATATATATATATATATATATATATATATGTGTGTGTGTGGGTGGGTATATATATGTATGTATACATATATACACCCACCCACACACACACATATATATAGTTGTGGAGATGAGGAATGCAGAGGATTCTAAACATACCCAGAAGAGGGAAAACAAACAATAGGGAGTTATGGTGACAACTGGAGGCTTATTAACAATCAGGAGGAGTTGGTGCCCATCAGGTTAACAGTGTACATACAGCATAAATCATAGGCTATGGCATTTGGGAACTGTCTTGGCAAAAAGGGAAACAATGAGAGGAGAAACTGAGTAATCCAGCAGCAGCCCACTCTTTCCGGCAATGGAGCAGAAGTTTTTCTGGGGGCAGAACTGTCTCCTCAGCACACCTCCTGGGTGTTTTAGGAAAGGGAAAGGCCAGTTTTTCATCAAGAACACACGAAATGATATAAAAGATAAGCACCTCCTCCTAGCTTATGTTTGTCAGCACATGGTCTGAATGTTTCTGAGATCTTCAGTGACATACTCAGTCAAAGAGAGTGGGAAGGCAGCCCACGGTGAATACACATTCCTGTCACAGTCACGACTGACAGCAGCAACTGCTCATGTTCAACAAAATTTACCCTTTAGAAACTGATCTCTGTTATAAGAACTAGATCACACACACACACAGAGGTACCTTGTGGGTACCACTGCGCCTCATCTCATGTTGAGGCACTCAGGACACTGAGCTTTCTCTGAAAAGAGCTGCTGATCCATGGCCTGCGCAGGAGGAGCTAGAGCTATCAAGGATGGAGCCACAATGCATCATAACCCCTCCCCCTTCCCTCCAGTCAGTCAATATTGCCTAAATGCTCAGACAGAAAGGGAAAAGCTAAAAGAGCTTCCACAAGTCCTTCCCACTTTAAGCCCAATCCTGTCCCTGCTAGTCTCGGCTTCTGGGCCAAGGGAGTTCAGGCGACAGTAAGCCAGAAGTTGTGAGTGAGCTTCACGCTGATTTTGGCCCAAGAGCAGCGAGTTAGAACGTTGGCTTTGGCTTGGGCTTGCACATTTGGCTGATTTCCACCCTTCAGTCCTGCTTGTCTTCTTTCTGCTTCCAGGGATAAATGAGCTCACCAAAAAAAAGCTTCTTACACAGGGAGCCCCAGGAGTCCTTGGGGTAGCAGCTGTGGGTGGGGAGACGGTAGGTTTGTACCACACTGCTGTACGACAAAGGGTTGATCTGTAAATACACAACCAAGAAAGGCCAGAGCAAGGATGAGAGTCAAGTTTGAACTTCAGCTAAAGACAAGAAGGGAGAGCATAAAGTATGCATGTATTTACCTCCCTACTTTAGTCTTGGCCTTTCTCACATATTCCCAACTGTGCTCAGGGGATCTACAAGAAGTAGAGGAATTTGCTTTTGGGCTCACTGCCAGGTTTCCTTCTGATGACTACTGCCATGTTGAAATGGTCTTGCAGGCATGCTGAAAATTCAGAGAAGTGCCATATATGCATGACATCTTAGAAGATCCCTGTTCCTTGGGGAATTACTGAATGTAGATACTGAGGAAGTAGCTAAGGTCCCTGTTTGGATGGCAGGTCACATCTAAGACCTCTTATAGTACTTTAACCTAGAATTATTCTTTGTTTGGATTAAAGGCTACCCCCATGCTATAAGTGCTTTGTAAACTTCCCTTCACTTTTTTTTTTTTTTTAAAAACAGAATATTTTTAGGAGATTTTCTGGGATAATCTAGAACTAAAATCAGAAGTGAAAGACCTAAAGATTTGCCATCACCTAAGCTATAGTATGCCTTTGAATGTTATTTTTCTTTACTAGACATGCTCAGAGGAGAGGGGAAAGGAATGGGTCTGTTGAAATCTCCTGTGTCCCACTTCCTCCCACTAATGAGGAGTTTTCAGCAGGATGATCTGGGTTGTAAACAAAACAAGCAACATGGTGACTTCTATAATATATAGGAGATGGAACCCATCTATCCTTTACTTTCTTGTTATGAAATTAAAAGAACTAAGTTCTTATAAGAGAGCACTAGTTTAAAGGATTACAGTGAGACTTATATGCAAAACCCATACCTTTTCATTGCACAATTTTTAGTTTCTGAAAAACCAAATATAAAGTCTTACCTAAGTTCTAATTTGTAGTCATATGGAACACTAAATGAATTAGGAATCAGGCTATTTGATTCAGTATGGAAGACTGAACTTCTGGGCTAATTCTACTGAACCTTCAGGATCTCAGCTTCCCCAGCATTATCCCTCAGTATAAAGCCATCCAGGAGTTCAGGTCCTTAGAAAAAATATTTTACTGAATCCGAAAAGATCTTAGAAAAAAAAAATTTCCTTGGATGGCTTCCAAGATAAACCTTACTTATGTAGTGTTCCTATTTATAGGTGATGGTATTTCAGAAATGCATCTATGAATAATATAGACGATGCTATGAGCTGATTTCAAGGAAAGGAAATTTTATCTTTATAATAGCAGCTTGCTATTTCTCAACTTTCCCTCCTGTACAGGATCACAGAATGATAGAGTTGGAAGGGGCCTTAGAGACTGTCTGGTCTAGACTTTGAACAAGGTCTTTGAACAAAGTCATCCAGCTAGTAAATAGCAGAACAAACACCTGCACTCAAATCTTCTGGTCCCTAACCCTGGACTCTTTTCATTCCATTTCTATATGTTATCAAAATTTTCTTCTTTGTTCAGTTACTGTTCAGTGTTTAAACCTTCATTTAACCTACCAGTGAGGAAAAACACATGAGACAAAAATGTTGCTTAGTCCATGTTTTGTGACTTCCAATGAGAAAGTACTGTTAGTGACAAGTTACTCCCACTAAAAGATTTATTAGTCATCTTTCATATGTTCCTTCAGAGAGAATGGTCTCTATATACTGAAGCATGAAACTCTGATGTTTGTTGTTGTCAAGGCAAAGCCGGGCCTGTAAAAACCTATAACAGTTCCAACTTGTCTGAAGCTTCAATTGAGTTACTTGGTGACTCAATATTGTTAAATAAGAACAAAGCATTCCCCAAATGGACTGCTCTGAGGTAAAAGGACCAACCTGGAGTTTTAAAAGGCAGGCATATTTTTAAAAGATTTTATATGCAGTCATGATTCTCAGTCTTAATTATGATCTAGAATACTCCTTCTCCTCTAAATAGAAGCTAGTTTTATTTAAGACACTACAACTAGCAGGACAAGTCATTTGAAGGAAAATTGGTGAGAACAAACCAAAGGGAATATGTGTTTTAGACTAAGTTGAACAATGTAGTCTTGCTACAAGATATTTTATATTGAAGTACACTTTTAAAAGCATGAGGATCCTTAATTAAATGAATGGTAGGCTTTTTGTGACCTGGCACTAACAGATCCTCTCCTACAGAACAGCAAATTTTCCTGCTTCCCTCTCCCAGCTCTAAATGGGTCACTGTCTAAAATTAATCTGCTAGAAGCTAATGACAGGTGGGGCTCTAAACTCTTAAAAGATCACATTCCCACAAGTCCTTTCATAACTTAGCTATGCACAATATGTTCACACTCTTGGTTTAGGGCTGAGATTCAATAGGCTTGCTGAATAAGCTTAAGAAATAGCTGCTATGTGGTTTTAAAATACATTTTTAACAAGAAAGTTGGGGTAACTTTGTAAAAGGAAAGATTTAACTGGCCCGGGGACCAGAAAATCTGTAGAATATGAATTGTGATTTTGAAGGACTTCAAGATCTTACAGGTTCCACTCTATTTCCATGTAAATCTCCCCTACTAAAGAAACAATAAGAACATTTCAACATGAATTTGTCACTGTTATGTGGGTGCTACTTTCTAATGAAGGAAAATGACCCTATCAACAGCTGAATTTTCATAGAGAAAGAAGCAAAACCAAAGCTATTTCAGCAATGTTGCAGGTGAGCCCAGTTTATGTCCCCATTATGAGAAAAGGCATATGGATGACAAATGGACATTTCTGAGAAGACTGAAGCAAAACAAAATGGGTTTCTATTCTCTTTTACCCTGTCCATAAAAGTCATTAGAGAAGTTAAAATTATTAGTGGTTCCACATGTAGCTAATATAGCTGGTATCCTTATGTTAGCCTTGGTCATAGCCACAGGCTAAAAGCAAACGTGATTTGTTCTGGTATTACCTGCATCAACAGTCGAAGGGGTCTGCCCACTTCCTGCTCAAGGACTCTGAACTTTACACCAGCTGAAAACCAAAAAAAAGAAGTGGGTGAATAAAGAAACACTTCTGGTCCTGGCTCATTTTGGCCTAGTCTTAGGAACTGAAGTACAAACTCTAGAGGGTGAGTCAATACAAACTGAAACCACCTGACTGTATGGAAGAAAAAACTAAAAATATCAGTCACCCTACTCTGCTTGTAAACAAAGGGAATGAGTAGGTGGAGGAAGAAATTTCACAGATATAAAAAGAAAACTTTTCTCTTAAAAACTCAGTTCCAGGACTGGGAACTACACACAACTTTTGTCCTCTTTTCCCTCTTTTTTGGTTTCTTTTTCTGAATTTTCTTTTCTTTTGTGTGTGTATATATGTGGTTTTTCAGGTTTTTTTTTTTTTTTTTTTTTTTTGTTATTATTATTTAGTTTTGTTTTGAGAGTGGGAAGGGCTGATTCTCAAAAGAATCTCACAGAACTTTACTAAAATAAAAGTGAGATTTTTAATAAAGAGGGGAAAAATGGTTACTTTTCACAGTTGGGCTGGGCTGCCAGTGTGGTGATAAGGTTTTTGTTGCTTTTGACTACCTAATCAATTCAATTCAACTTAATGAAACAACTCTTCACTCCAGTCTAGTTCAACCTGCTTTTTGGAGTTCTTTCACACTCTTCTCCAACATGTCAGTCCTAGCCCAACTGAACTATTCACAAATTCCCATTTCTATGCCTTTTTTTCCATATGCCCATGTCTTCTCTTGGTCCTTGTATAGCATATTTCTCTTCTGCTTTTATAGATTCTGCTGAATTATAATTATTACATAATTAATGTAGCCATTGTATAGTTATAATATACTAATTTAAGTGTTATATCTTCCCTAGAAGTTGCATGGTTTAGTGGACAGAATTGTTGTTCAGTCATTCAGTCCTATCTTACTCTTTTTGACACTGCAGACCACAGCATACTAGGCTCTTCTATCTTCCATTCTCTCAAATTCATGTTTATTTATTCCATGACACTTTAATCTTCTCATTCTGTGCTATCCCATGTTCCTTTTGCCTTTAATTTTTCCTAACATCAGGGACTTTTCCGATGAATCCTGACTTCTCATTTTGTGGCCAAAGTATTTCAGTTTCAGCATTCCAGTGAATAACCCAAATTCCTTTTTTAAATATTGACCAATTTGATCTCCTTGCAATCCAAATGATTCTCAAAAGTCTTCTCTAGCATCACAATCCAAAACATCAATTCTACAGTGTTCAGCTTTTTCTTGTGCCTGAGAATCTCTCATAATCATAAATTGTTACAGGAAAAACCCATAACTTTGACTGTACAGACCTATGCTGGTGAGATGATGTCTTTACTTTAGTACTATCCAAATTTGCCATAGATTTTTTTTCCAAGAAGCAAGCTTTTTAAATTTGATAATTTAAGCCCAAGAATATTAAATCTAACATTGCTTCAATTTTTTCTCCCTTTATTTGCTAATATCTTAGTTTTTTTGATGTTAAGCTTCAAGCCAGTTTATAGGCTCTTCTCTTTAACCCTCAAGAGGCTTCTTAATTGTTCTTCACTTTCTGCCATTAAAATGGTATCATGCATTTCTAAAATTGTTGCTATTTCTCTCTAAGTTTTTAAAATTTTTAAATTACAATTTTAAATCAGATTTGTAATTCATCCAGTCTACTATTTTACATGATGTAGTCTGAATATAAGTTAAATAAGATGACAAAATACAGACTCTTTGGAGTTCAACTTCTTGGCCCATAAATAGATTCCTTAGGAGACAAATAAGATGATCTGGTATTTCCATCTCTTTGAGGACTTGCCATATTTTGTTGTGATCCACAAAAAGGCTTTAGTGCAGTCAGTGAAGCATTAGTAGATGTTTTTCTAAAGCATCTTTGCTTTCTCCATAATCCAGGGAAAGCTCGCAATTTGGTTTCTAATTCCTCTTCCTCTTTGAAAACTAGCCTGTTCTGGTAATTCTCAATTCACACACTGGTGAAACCAACTTTGCAGAATCTTAAGCATAACTATTGATGGTGTATGAAATGAATGCAATTGTTCAGTAATTTGAATATTTCTTGACATTGCCCTTCATAAAGACTGGAACAAAAACTGATCTTTTCCAATCCAATGGTCATTGATAAGTTTTCAAAATTTATTGACATACTGAGTATATATAGAACAGGTCTTAGAAACTGAAGTCCTTCCCCTGACATATCTTGAGTAAATGATCTAGGACAAATCACTCAACTTCTCAGTGTTTTAGGTAACTCGGATACTACAAGTTACAGCAGTGTAGATTTGTATTGGGACAGGGAGTTTTTTCACGTGGGAATTCCCTGGATATATGAAATTAAAAGTCCAGTCCCTGTTCCTATACATCCCTATTAGTTTATAAACTCTTGAGGGCAAGGGTTACATCTTAATTATCTTTGTATTCTATCCAGCATAAAGCGCAATATGTTGTACATTGTGAGTGCTTACAATATCATTATTATTATAGGAGTATTTTGATTTTCTCACTTATTTGCAGATGGAGAAAGACATCCATCTTTTCCTAACACCATGGTATCTAAATGAATTCAAACAATGAATGGATTTCATCTTAATTGGTTTCACATTTTGGCTACCACTGACCTGTTGTCTGTACTTCCTTAAGAATGATGCAAGATAATAATTAATGTGCAACAAGAAAATGGTATTTACACACATATATTGTATCTAGGTTATATTGTAACACATGTAAAATGTATGGGATTGCCTGCCATCGGGGGGAGGGAGTGGAGGCAGGGAGGGGATAATTTGGAAAAATGAATAAAAAAAAAAAAAAAAAAAAGAATGATGCAAGAGATTCTCAGGTACAAGAAAAGAAAGCACAATAGCTAATTACCAATCATGTATACTCTAGTATAGGGAACATATAGCAAGAAAATGATCAGTACACATTCTTCAAATTATTGATCAGTGATAATGGAACTGGTTGGAATTAGTTCAACTCACTAAAACAATGTGGCAAAAATTCATCAAATGATTTCTGAATTTAAAATCCTATATGACTACCTCAGAAGTGTTACTGATATAACTGACATTAAAAAAATCTTTCTTTCTGTATTCATAGACTTAGCACTCAGTACTCCTGAGACAAGTAAAACAACAAAAATCAAAATGTGGCAGCTACAAATTTGTTCTTCAATGGTGGGTGGCTTAGGTGGAATATAGATATTTCTAGCTATTTCAAGCTTAAAATAGTATCTTTGAAAAGTTAGTTTTGAAAACTACCTTTCAGGGCAAAAATATTGTGGGATATAGCACTTCATATTTATTTAGCCCTTTGATTTTTCCTTATAAAATTCTTTTTCCAAAGAATTTTCCTTATAATACAGTAAGAAAGATAATGCAAGTGTTATTGTGCCCATTTTATAGATAAGAAAACTGAAGTGTATGAAAGTTAAATGATTTGTCCATTATTCCACAGTAAGGGGTAAAGCAGAGATTCAAATTCAGGTCTGATACCAAGACTTCTTTTGATGCCATTATATACACCAAGTAGGAAGTTAGATAAGATGACCTCTAAAGTTTATTCTTATCAGTTTCTATTGATTACCTAATCAGGTACATCAGGCAGATAAATTTTATTAATTAATTAATTAATTAATTAATTTATTTATTTAAAGCACTTTTTTTCTCTTTATTTTTCTTGCTTTTTTTTTTTTTAATAAATTTTTATAATTATAACATTTTCTTTGACAGTACATGTGCATAGGTAATTTTTTTTTTTTTAACAACATTATCCCTTGTACTCCCTTCTGTTCCGAGTTTTTCCCCTCCTTCCCTCCACCCCTTCCCCTAGATGGCAGGCATCAGATAAATTTATTTATCACACAGGCTAATCCAAGATTTAACTTGAATATGAAGACCTAAATATGAATGTGTTTTTTATGCAGAGTCTGACCCAATCTAAACAAGGGTCACTGGGCAGGCAAGAAAGGTTGAATGACAGGCAAAAACTGGGCCAGTGAATACTGGATCAGAAGGGATCCCATGATGCCTGGGATGCAGCCACTTAGTTATGTGAGCCAGGGTGGTGTGGGGGTCTTGAACTAATTCCAATCATTCACGTGAATGTGCTGGGGATGCAGGTCTAGATTAGGGCTCATTTTATTTAACTAGATCCTAGTGGATCAGTTACACTGAAGGCCTTTGTCCTAATTCCTACATTAAAGAAATGTTGCTGAATCACATACTTTAGAACTGAAGGAAGTTCCAAGGTCATCCATCCTAGCATTAATTCTTTCCTTTTCTTCTTAACACTGCCCTAAAAGCTAAACATTCTAGCATTTTGGCATATATTAATACCTTATCTTTTTTGCATGAAAATTGTTGGGTCTGAAGGTACTTGTTTTGTCTATTGTCAAACTGAATGATGGCACTCAGTTCTGTGTGTGAAAGGAGAAGTGAGGGGGGCATTATGAAGAAAATCCGATCTGGCCAGAACTTATCTGTCCATAATAAACAGTTACTTTAGTTTCAAACTAAATCATGCTAATGCTCTCTCTTCAAAATGAGATGGAAAGTAATTGTCAACAGTTTTTTAGAGCTTTAATGCCAAGACAAGAATGACCCTGCTAATGGATGAACTGAAAAAGGTTTGGCTCAAACTTGAGAAGTTCCTCAGGACCTGCCCTCTCACCCTTTTGGTCTAGGAACTGGATAACTTTTAATTTTAATTAACTTGCACTAGAAAACAAAAAGTCCAGGTTTATTTTGGAGCACATTAGCATTCAGCTAATTAAGGAATAACTTTGGAATGAGTGTAATGGCAGAAATCACACAGTACTAAGTGCTGTAAGCACTTAATACTTACTGAATTCTCTTACTAGTACAGCAAAACCAGTACCCAGACATAGTACCTACCTGCAAGTCTGTAGGACCTGCATAGTCGAAGACCAATGGAATAGAAGGGAAGGGAGTCTATAAGGTCCACAAGCAAATGGATTAATCCTTGTACAAACACCACCAATAGACGAAGCTAGAATGGGAAAAATAGCATTGTGAAAGGGCCTCTAGATGAGACAAGCAGATCAGCTTATATAACTCATTTCCCTGGCAATGCTGCCAAATCCAACCTAACTTGGACATCCCACTGCCACCATGGAAACATGAAAAATCTCTGCTTTGTCTATGGAATTAAAAATCTACCTGGGACTGAACCCTTCTAACCTAGCAAATGTGAAAAGTACATTGTTGGAGCCTATGAAGACTAATAACAATAACTAGCATTTATATGACACTCTTAAGATTTGCAAAACACTTTACTTACAATTGCCTGTTTTAATTCTGAAACTCAAGTATCAAGGGAACAAAAATAAAGCCAGATTTTCTGGATGAAACTAGAGGTTACTTAGCAAGCTTTCTATAACTTTCCTTGAAAAAGGAAGGCAACCATATAGGTCAAAGCTGACAAGGAGAAATGATATAATATAGTTTCTTGGATAAAATTTTGTTTGGCATAGGACACAATCATGATCCTTATCCATAAGTAATTTTAGAATAACAACTATCATTAAAGGAAACTTTGTTAGAAGAGAAGTAGAGATAACTTGTGGGCCAATCTTTCAAAGAGACATGTAACTCCATAAGCCCTGTAGTTAAATCCTTTCTAAGTACAGAAGTATTCAGAGATAATCAATATTTAAGGTCCCTCAGGAATCATTGATACCCTAGCAGAAATGCACTAAATCAAAAGTGGAAAATCCCTGCCATGAAAAAAGGTAGCATAGAAGGCTATTGGCTGCTGACTGTGTCCTGGCTTAAAGTCTCTGCTGGTTATTTTTTCTACCATTGGTTTCACTATTTGCAGGGTATTTATAATCATTGGAGATTGGCCCACTACATACTCTATACCTTTTCTTCTCTTCATATGCAAAAAGAAAAGAAAAAACAGCAATCCTGTTGCTAATATTATCTACACCTTATATTTCCCTTTTCATTGTTTTAAAGAATACCTATCAGCTAATTAATGAGACTTGAATCACAAAAATGCCTACTGATTTCAGTCTCAATCCCAATCTTAAGGTTTTGGGCATCAAATAAGGCACTGTAGACATTGACCATCTGCCTGGTGGATAAGGATCAGAGTAGTCAAATGGTTATCTTAGCAATTCTCTTAGAAATTAAGGAGAATCTCAAGGAAAGACAATAAGCCAGGTTTTAGTTGAGTCTGTTTTAAAAACTCCCTAGAGGAAGATAGAATTTGGCAGTATATACTTTTGTTTCTTTCACCTGTGGTCCCAGTAGGGAGAACAGCATGTCAAACTGAAATGGGACAAAAAAAAGAAAAACGTATTATGGATAATTTTCAGACTTCACTCATATATTAGACGAATAGCAGAAGATATGAGAGTTGCCCACTTACCAGAGTAAAGACCAAATAGTAGAGGGCTGTGGTGGGCAGAAGGAATAACAAGATGGTAAACAGCAAAGTCCCAATAAACAGCTGTAAGACAAAACATACATACATATATTGAACATCAATAGCAGGCAGAAGGACCTACACTTGAAGCTATCTTCTTACTAAACTGGAGAAATTCCTGGTCCCTCCTCTTTGCTCTGAACTCATCCTATAACTAAAAAGAGTTTCTGCTAATCTTAAGGATTTTATTTTCACAAGAAAATTCAATAACAAGTCACTCTCTCTGAAAGCTTCCTTCTAATAATACTGCCTGATTCAGTTTAGTGTGTAGGATTTTAACTGTATCACAATTTAATTATTGACACAGACAAAAGAATGGCAAAGAGTGATACAAAGCTAGAAGGACCAATTTTCTTTTGGCAAAGTAAAGAAAATATTTATATCAAGGAAAAGAAAGGGGAAAGCTAAAGTAATCATTTATTAAGCATCTACTATATGCCAGGTACTGTGCCAGTCATGTCAGGAGTTAGAAATGTCTCCAGGTTGATTATTTTTTATTAGGATTCCTAGGACTTGTCTTTCCAGTAAACCTCTCCCACAATAGAAAGGAGAAAATATGTTATCATTCAATATCAAGGATACCAACAATCAAATTCTGATTTAAGGTTAAATTAACAAGCACATCAAGAGCAATAAGGTATCATCACCACACTAGTACGTTCCTTTCCCAAATTTGGCCTATAGAGGGCTTTAGTTACTAGTCCTAATTAAGTTAGATTATAAGGTTCGGTTGCTAAAAACCCTAGTTCCAGAGCACTTGAGAAAAGCTCAAAAAGGCAAAAGTCCAAAAGCTCTAAATTTCATCATGGTGGTGTCTAGAACCAAAATACATTTTCCATACCTTTAGTAAAAGTAATTAAATTGTTTTACAGTAAAAGTGCAGAACAGGGCTTTGTGGAGAAGATATACTTCCTAAGGGTCCTGGTGTCTCTACAAGCTAACCTGATACACTAATAAGTTCTAGATGAAGAAAGGGGTAAAGGAGGTAGATAATTAGCATAAAGCTAATTCCTAGAAGTAAGATGACTTGGAAATGCAAAGTATTTTGATGGGGTGCAGCTTACTTTAAAGAGTATTACTCAGTTATGAATAAGGTATTTTGCTATCTTCCACTCTTTCCCTAGATCACTCTTGTTTCTTTTTCAACCTTTTGGCCTCTATTTCTGGAAGTTCTCCTGCTCCACCAGCTCTGCTCATTAGATTTTATCTATGATATTTTTTTTGGCTTCAACCTATTGTCCAATTCAACCTATCCCAATAAACAAGAATAAGGTGACAGGAAAGGGGTTTTAAGGAAAGGTATCCTAAGAGGCAAAAAGGAATCAGAAGTGATTTGGGGAAAAATGCTAGAACTGGAAAGAAATTAAAATTAACATCAAATTTATAGGACTATAAGTCATTTCCCAATTGATAAATGGTTAAAGGATATGAATGGACACTTTTCAGATGAAGAAAGTAAAGCCATTTAAAAAAAATTAAAGCTTTTTATTTTCAAAATATATGCATGGATAACTGTTCAACGTTGACCCTTGCAAAACCTTGTGTTCCAATTTTCCCCCTATTCTCCCCCACTTCCTTCCCTAGATGGAAAATAATCTAATATATATTAAACATGGTAAAAATATATGTTAAAACTAATATGTGTATACATATTTATACAATTATCTTACTGCACAAGAAAAATCACATCAAAAAGGATAAAAAATGAGAAAATAAAATGCAAGCAAACAAGAACAAAAAGAGTGAAAATGCTATATTGTGGTCTATACTTAGTTCTCACAGTCCTCTTTCTGGGTGTAGATTGCTCTCTTCATCACAAGATCATTGGAACTGGCCTATTGAAAAGAGCCACGTCCATCAGAATTGAACATTGTATAATCTTGTTGCCATGTAAAATGATCTCCTGGGTCTGCTCGTTTCACTTAACATCAGTTCATGTAAGTCCCTCCAGATCTCTCTGAAATCATCCTGTTGGTTGTTTTTTACAGAACAATAATATTACATAGCATTCATATAACATAACTTATTCAGCCATTCCCCACTTGATGGGCATCCGCTCAGTTTCCAGTTTCTTGCCACTACAAAAGGGCTGCCACAAACATTTTTGCATGTATGAGTCCCTTTCCCTCCCTTAAGATCTCTTTATATAAGCCCAGTAGAAACACTGCTAGATCAAAGGGTATGCATAGTTTGAGAGCCCTCTGGGCATAGTTCCAAATTAAAGCCATTTTTAGTCATATGAAAAAATGCTCTAATTCACTATTGATTAGAAAAATGCAAATTAAGACCACTTGAAGACCACTATAAACCTCTCAAATTGGCTAAGATGACAGAAAAAGATAATGATAAATGTTGGAAGGGATAGGGAAAACTGGGACACTAATACATTGTTGGTGGAATTGTGAACTGATCCAACCATTTTGAAGAACAATTTGGAACGATGTCCACAGGGCTATTGAATTACCCTTTGATCCAGTAGTGTTTCTACTGGGCCTGTGACCTAGAGAGATCATAAAAAGGGGAAAGGACCCACATGTGTAAAAATATATATAGCAGCCCTTTTCGAAACTGAGTAAATGCCCACCAACTTGGGAATGACTGAATAAGTTATGATATATGAAGGAAATGGAATATTATTGCTCTATAAGAAATGATGAGCAGGTTAATTTAGAAAAAAATCTGAAAAGACTTAAATGAACTGATGCTGAGTGAAATGGGCAGAACCAAGAGAACATTGTACACAATAACAAGAAGATTATAAGATAATTAACTGTGATGGGTTTGGCTTTTTTCAATAATAGACTTGAGATGGAAAATGCCAATCACATTCAGAGAGAACTATGGAGACTGAATGTGAATCAAAGCAAAGTATTTTCAACTTTTTTTTGTTGTTTTTGTTTGTTCCTGTTTTTTCTTTCTTGTGGTTTTTCCTCTTTTGATCTGAGTTTTCTTGAACAACATGACAAATATGGAAATATGTTTAAAAGAATTGTATATATTTAACCTATATTGAATAGCTTGCTGTCTAGGGGATAAGGGAGGGGGAAAGGAGGGAGAAAAATATAGAACACAAGGTTTTGCAAAGGTAAATGTTGAAAACTACCTTTGCATGTATTTGGAAAAATAAAAAGCTATTATTAAAAAGAGAAGGAAAGAAAAAAGAGAATTGCACATATTTAACCTATATGAGATTGCTTGCTGTCTTGGAGAGGTGGGAGTTAAGGGAGGGAGAGAGAAAAATTTAGATCACAGTCCTACAAAAATCAATGTTGAAAACTTTCTTTACAAGTATTTGAAAAAATAACTATTAAAAATAAAATAAATGAAAGTCAACAGTATACACTCCTCACAACTGAATAACAGCTTTAAAAAATAAACTGTCTCCAGTCCCGAGAATTAGTTCAATACCACTGGCCATATTGGAGAGTCAGAGAAACAGAAAAGGGAAAATAAAATTGACTTGCCTGTGATCATGCAGTGACTTCATCAGTGGTGCTTAAATATTAGGCTTAAACTTAAAATATAAGTGAGAAACAGGAAACTATTCCACAGGAAAAAGAGGAATGAACATTATCAGGAGCTTTCTATTCTGGATTCTCATCCATTTAGTAATTTACAATATATGAAAACTGACTATTCTCAAAACAAAAATTATTCCCAAAGCTTATTGGATTAAAAGTGTCAGGCTAGGCTTTACCACTGACTAACTATGTGATCTTAAGCATATAATATCGGGGGCAGCTAGGTGGCGGAGTGGATAGAGCACCAGCCTTGAATTCAGGAGGACCCGAGTTCGAATCTGGCCTCAGACACTTAACACTTCCTAGCTGTGTGACCCTGGGCAAGTCACTTAACCCCAGCCTAAAATAAAAAAAATAAAAAAAAAAAAAAGAATATAATATCACCAATCTAAACCTCAGTTTCTTCTTCGGCAAAATAAAGAGTGGGACTAGATGATCAATAATGTTCTATGATTCTATGAGATTCCACTGAAACACCCTCGCAACTCCTGAATCCCATCCATCCTTTTCTCCTCTCCTTTCTTCCTCTCAAACATATGTAGAATACCCAATGTTATTTTGTTCTATCTTAGATGCACGGATGAGCAATCTTCCTGTATAAACCAGTTCTCCCTTGTAGGCATATCTGAAATCATGATAAATAAACCTTTTTCTAAGACTATACTTTTGACCCATAGCAGTTTCGTTAATTATTAATGTAGGAAAGAGTGGACTCCAGCTATGACTCAGTACTTTCATGACTATACTTATTTAAGGTTTCTACTACTCTAGAAAACTAGATACTGCCTCATAACCTTAACCACTGTGGTTTATTATGAAACTGTATCACAGGAAATAAGCAGGATGGCCTAATGATATTAGAAGATGAAAGAAAAAAACCCAAACACCCGGCTGAGCTACTTGAAATTACTAGGTTAAAGGCAGGGACCAGGATAAATCAGGCAGGTGAGGTGTTCAAAGCAGGCTGTACTGCTAAGTGGAAAATAATGGGATATAGGGATACAGAAAACTGTAGGCAGCCTGGTAAGTGGTTCTGGTTCTTTTTCTCAGAAGGCTCCCCCAAGATGGTTGGCTTAAATTAAGCTGAGAGAGCTGTCATATTTTGTTTCATGAATGTTGGTTACAAGTTTGCTCATATAAGTTTTTATACAAAGTATAAATAATGGCAAACATTATGAAAAACAGGGAAAACAAGACTTTTTTTTTTAGGAGCTCAGGGTCTTCTATTATAAGAACTATGGCAAAAGGAGTGGACAGCAATGAATTTTCTCAAATTCTTATATTTAGTATTCTTTCTTTTAGCTATTTTTTTCATTTACAACCAAATACCAAAGTTCTATAACAAAATAGAGAAAATGCTTCTAGAATATTTTGAACATAATAGGTGCTTAATAAATTGCTACTGAATGAATGAATGCTTAGAGTAAGCATTTGGCAAAGATTTTGTTAGATGCTTGGCAGTAGCTCCAGGAAGATGAGTATTGCATGTGCCAGCACCTAAAAGAGTATCTTATCATCATGCTTTCATAACCTAATCAGAGATGGGTGGAGAGGAGTGGCAGGTAATCTGAGATAGTAGTGGGGATAAAGATTTCTGTTTGGGCCACCTTAAAGAACTGATATACTTGACAAGATGACCTAGACTAATGCCTATTTTAGTTTTTGAACAATGGGTTTGGCCTATACTTCGGTCTAAGAAGGAACTTAAGTGACACATCAAATGCTAGAAACTGCAGATGAGAACCTACATTGTATTTGTTTCCAAAGACCAGAGAATAAGAACTGAATATTTTTTTGCTAATACCTGATCCAAATCATAGGAACAGGAATCCACTCGCTGCCTCAGGACGTTCCATTTCTTTCCTCGGAAGAGGCGCCACAGAGAAGACAAGCCATAGATTTTCAGACAATATAATCTACAGAAGAAAGGATGGATTCAAGTAACATTTGTCTGGGACTCATAGGTCCTAAGAGCTGAAAAAAAAGTGGGGATTCCACAATAAAAGTATTTATTGGAGGTAATTCGAGATGCTTAGTAGGATGATTAGGTTAATGGATATTTTTCATTAGTTACTCAGGCTAAGTTATATCTCTCTTCCCCCCCTTTTTCTGTTCAAAGATATGAGTTTAGTAATGTAGGGAGTTGTCTTGCAAGGCATCATTTTCTGGCACTGCAAATAGACAACTGCTATGCAACTTACAGCCTTGAAGAAGGATCTGGAGCACTGAGAGGTTAAGTGACTGCCCAAGGTCATGCAGCCAGGTTTCTATTCATTATGGCATATTGAGTCTTGAAAGTTATTTTCAGAGGAATAAATTACTCCTCCCATCTATTAATTATCCTATTCTAGTCCTCAGAAACTTGAAGTATAATTTCACATTTCCCTTTCAATCTTAACAAACTGTGTTTTTAAACCAGAGTAAGCAGCAACCCAGAGGATGTAGATGTCTTACTTGAGATCCCAGCACTGACAAGTGTACGTAGTGCAAGGACACATTCAGATTCCAGCTCTGATAGATGAATGCCACGTTTCAGTTTGTCAACTAAGAAGTGCAGTCATTAAACTAGCTGCCTCTACTGTCTCTTCCAGTTCTAACTCTCCAGAGCTCAGACTTTTATTCCCTGTCCAGTGCTCCTTCCACTACATCAAGTTGACTCTCAGAGTACAGTTCTGTGCCGTGCACACCCAGTACTATTCTGCTTATCTACACTTCTCGGGGGAGAATTTTAATTAAGGAGGGGATCTGGAAGAAATGGTGTGAAATGAGTTTAACTTCCTCCGCAGTAAGCTTGTAGCTGGTCAGAGATCGGCTTAGTTCCTTGGGGGAATAATTATGCTAATTGTACCCACCTGGCTCCATAGACGTAAAAGCAATAGATGTGGAAAGTGAGGAGGGCAAGGATGTCTGAAAGTATGGACAACACCACGGTCACACCCAGGCAGGCAGAAAGACCTACGTACCACAGGATCATTTCAATGAATGGGGACAACAAGTGGATATAACCTAGAAGAAAAGAATAATTTCCCTTATCACAATATCTGAATGACATCAGTTGGTCTGTTACTCTAGGAGCAGCTTTCCCCATTAGCAAAGATGAAGATGAATTAAAACAGGCCACTCTACTTGAATCAGTACACAAACTATCGAGATCCTGAGGACAAAAAGATTAGCTTTCTAACTGAGAATCAGTGACAAGAATGGAAGAAGGCTTGGTGTGGAAGGATTCCTAGAGAACAGTTTCTTTTTCTAAGATAACATTTCTGGAATGGGTATAGCTGAAAATTTAGCACAAATTGTAAAACAAAGTGAACCACAGAAATCTGGAAAATGAAGGATCAGCTATTTTTAATTTAATGACACTTAGTTTCCTTGGGAACTATGAGTTAATACAACCTTCGAAAAGAACAGAGACCAGTCAGACCTGATTGTTCTTGGGGTTTTCTTACTTTTTACTCCACACTTGTACTAATTTTTTGGCCTCATGTTTGATCAACCCAAAGGGCCTGAGGTGGAGGCCTCTTCTCTTTCTCTGCTGCTGCCACCCAGATTGGCCTTGCCAAATGGCCTCAATGTTTCTTTATTCATCCAGAAACAAACTAAATTTTACCAAAAGGGCTTTATTAGCCCCTCAAACAAACAGAGAGTACACGGCTCTTTCCCTGTGATCCTCCAAATCTGCCCAAACTGGTCACCCACCAACTTTTCCCATCTAGCTTATACTTCAGCCTAGTTTTTATATGTGTTCAGCCCCCATATTGCCTTGGAAAAACTACTATTCCAGCTATTTCTCCAACCCAAGTCCTGGGTTCAAAACTTGAAGGGTGTCTGAATTTTCCCAACTTCTGCCATGAAGTGGCAGAAGGCCACTGACTTCTGCCTGCCATTAGTTGCAACATCCACAAACATTTATTCTGATTAAGTCACAGATTATCTCCTCCCCACCAGACTTGAAACACTTTATGCAATTTGCATTCCACATAAAGTAATATTTGTTATGAAGCAATATGTTGCAATTCCCATATAAAATTTTCACCAACAATAAGGAAAATTTCTTTATGTGCATAACACAACCTAATCTTATAATAACTATATAATTAACTAGTAAGATTAAAAATGGGTGAACCTGTATAGCCTATCACAAAAAGATCCAGGCAAATTTCATCCCATCTTTCTAAAATCAATGTAAATCTTTTCAGAATTTCTAGATTTGATTTTCAGGCCTTTCCTCTTTCATATGTGTTGCTTCTCACAGTCTGAGCTCTTAAGAGAGCAGGGAAGTTTCACATATTTTGGTCCCTAACACAGCACATTTTTAAGGCACAGAGCAAATATTTAATGAATTACTTTCATTCACTCTTTCCTACCAATGCTACCTAAGGCCTTCTCATTTCTGACTGGGGCATCATTTGACAATAGAGCACAGACAACAAGGATGATCTGTACTTACTAATCCAGAGGTGAATATGGTAGAGAAAGAAGCGACCCAACACCTGGTCCAAAGCCCGGTTCATTTTTAGACCAGCAGGAACTCCCATCAGCCACTGCAGCAAGTCCTGGAGTTCCCGGGCCACGTGCTGTCAACATAAAGCAAAGAACCCATAGGAAAGAATGACACTGAAATCTTAGCTCTGGGGAGTTCACTAACAGAGCAACACAAGCTCAGGTGGGAGATATGTTAGTTTTCCACAAGAAATGGAAGTTAAAGAATTTACCCAAAGGCCCACAGCAAGTCAAAGCAGGATAGGGGTCAGGGAAAAAGGACCAAACACAAGTATGAAATGGGCTAGGAAGGCCATCAATCTCTGTATTCTGTCTTGTTGACCATCAGCACCAAAGAAACATTTCCTTATATACTCAATTCTCTTTTATTCATTTAAAAATATAGATGTACAATTTAAAATCTTTTAAAATGTTTTATTGATGACTTTTGTTTGTTACAAAATTTGGTTCTTAGTATATGCCTCTCTAGCCCTTTGCTCACTTGCTGCCAGAGGCACTCCCCAATAATTGAACATTCTGTTGTAACAAAGAAAAAGTCATCAAAACTGACTTAAAGCAACTGGGTGTACCACTTTCTGTCTCTATAGTTTCTCACATCTCTACTGAGAGGAGAAAGTTTGGTTCATCATCTATTCTCAGTAACCAAGAGTGATCATTGCAATGAACTTGAGTTCAGCTGCCTTTTAGTATTGTTTTAATTTATGCTATCGTAATCATTCTACAGAACAGTAGGATTTGTTCAGGGAAGAGTAGTACCTCTGGGGTAAGGGCTGCTTTCCATCTTTGGTGTCCACTTGATCTGCTTAATTTTCACCTGTGACTCTAATGTTATATATAGCATGTACAATGGTCACATCCTAGTAAACCATTTTGGTAAATGGGCTAAACCAAATTGAGAATAACCAAGAGGTCTCAACCCTATGGTGATTGGGGGAGAGGGGAATGTACACCCCAGGCATGTAGAGGCTTCCCCCGGTGGAATGGGCAGATGAGAACAATCTGAATGAAGGTGGCTGAAGCAGGTGTTGTGGAGTGCTTAGAACTTGGTTAGACATCAAAGACCCCAAGGTCATCCACTGCTTCTGGAGTCATTAACAGTCATCTTGACTCTGTCCTGCCACTGGACAGTGATGACACTGGAAGAGAGAGTGATGCTGATGACTTTGTGCAACTTTGTTTCACTTGAATTTAATTAATATTTGAATCAAAAGACATCTCCCATAATAATTTACCATTTCTACCTATCTCAAAGTACTGTGGGATGCAGCAAGTATGGATGCACTGGGAACTGTAGTCACAATCGTACACTCAGGCAGCAGGGAGATTCAGCAGCCAGCTGGGTGACTGAGCAGGCTTTTCACACTGCTCATCTTTGGGTGTGAGGAAGGGATCAAAAAAGATACCCTAAAAATCGTCTACTTCCCCAACCAGGCCTGATTATTGTAGCAGATGGAGAAACCACCCCTGTGATCAAAACACACCAAAAAATGTGCAAAACCTGCAAAGATGATTTAAAGAATCCACCCCAAATGTTCAAATGAACTATTTGTGTCTGACCTGTGGCAGAGCATTCTGAGCTCATACTGATCTAATCAGCTAGTCAGACACACTGTAATTTGACTCTAATATGGTGATACTATTTTGATCCTCTTCAAGAACAATGGATAACAATCAACCTATAGAACAATTTGATTCAATTCAACACAGATAGAATGAGGGCAAGCAGATGATGTAATTTCAAAGAGTTATTTCTGACCTAGTGAAAGTAACAGTGCACTTGTATATGGAAGACTTGGGTTTGAATTCCAACACTTCCATTAATTAGTAAATTATTTAAAGGCACTAGAATTTGTTGATTGGGGGTAGAGAGGGGGGGACTTTAGTTGTGAAGAATAGACTGAAATCAGATCTATAATTTTCTTTCTGTTTTTATTCTATTTGGTTTAGCTATCCGCACCATATCTATGTCATAAAAGGAATCTGGTAGGACTCCTCCTTTCCCTAGTTTTTCAAATAGTTTATATAGTATTGGAATTAATTGTTCTTTGACACGATTGGTAGAATTCACATGTAAATCTATCTGGCTCTGGAATTTTTTCTTAGGGAGTTAAATAATAGCTTGTTCTATTTCTTTTTCTAAAATGGGACTATTTAAATAATTTATTTCCTCTTCTGTTAACTTGGGCAATCTTTATTTTTGCAGATATTCCTCATTTCATTTAGATTATCAAATTTACTGGCATATAGTTGGGCAAAATAACTCCTAATTATTGCTCTAATTTCCTCTTCACTGGTGGAAAGTTCTTCCTTTTCATTTTTGAGACTAAATTTGATTTTCTTCTTTCCTTTTTCTAATCAAATTAATTAAAGGTTTATCTATTTTGTTGTTTTTTTCATAAAATCAACTCTTAGTTTTATTTATTAGTTCAATAGTTTTCTTACTTTCAATTTTATTAACCTCCCCTTTTATTTTCAGAATTTCAAATTTGGTATTTAATTGAAGGTTTTTAATTTGTTCTTTTTCTAGCTTTCTTAGTTGTAAGCCCAATTCATTGATCTTCTCTTTCTCTATTTTATGCAAATAAGCATCTAGAGAAATAAAATTTCCCTTTATAACCGCTTTGGCTGCATTCCACAAATTTTGGTATGAGAATTGTCATTCTCTTGAATGAAGTTTTTGATTGTGTCTATGATTTGTTGTTTCACCCACTCATTTTTAGGATTAGATTATTTAATTTCCAATTAATTTTTGGTCTATTTTCTCTTAGCCTTATATTGCATGAGATTTTTATTGTATCATGATCTGAAGAAAATGCACTTACTATTTCTGCCTTTCTGCATTTGATTTTGAGGTTTTCATGCCCTAATACATGGTCAATTTTGGTATAGGTTCCATGAACTGCTAAGAAAAAAGTAAATGATGGACTGGAATCAGGAGAAGTGTGAGATAGAAAAATCAGGAAGCTATTGGGATGACCAGGCAAGAGGAGATCAAGGTTTGAACTAAAGTGGCAGCTGTGTAAGTGGAGTGAGAACCACTGGAGATAGAAATGATAATGGTGTGAAGGAGGAAGGAGTTGGGGATGGTAGTGAGTTTGGAAACCGAAAGGATGGAGGTGTCCTTAACAGTAACAGGAAAGTTCAAAAGAGAAACAGATTTTCTGGGGAAATCTATTAAGTTTTCTTTTGGGGATGCTTATGGGATGTACAGTTTATAATGTCCAATAGGCTGGTGATGTGTGACTGGTGCTCAGGGGACAGATTAGTCCTTCTGGATATATAAATCTTGGAGTCCTCTTCATAGAGAGATAATTAAATCTATAGGCACCTATGGAGTCACCAAGAGAGTAAGGAGGAAAATGAAAAAAGGGTCTAGGACAGAGTCCTGGGCTTTTGACCTTACCATTTGGCCTGTGGGTGATGACCCAGCAAAGGAAACTGAAGAGGAGAAGGCAGAAGAGCCTGATGGCAGCTCACATCCCTAACTGTGGTGCTGCCTTAGACTTGACCAGATATTTATTTGTTGTTGTTTGTGCATGAAGCACTTGGAGTTAAGTGACTTGCCCAAGGTCACACAGCTAGTGAGTATTAAGTATCTGATACTCCTGACTCCAAGGCTAGTGCTCTACTCATTGCACCATCCAACTGCCCCATGCAGGATAATATGATATAGTAAACAGAGAGATACACTTGGAATCAGAAGAGCCTGCCTATGTGACTAGGGCAAGTCACTGAGCTTCTCTGAATTTTAGTTTCTTCATCTGCAAATAGGAATAATGATACTTACATTACCTGCTACTCAGGGCTAATGTGCCTAAGGCATTCCTCAAAATCCTTTAGGCTAGACGTCATCTTTCCAAACAAGGTGAGTTTTGGTAGTAAAATCACTGCCACTTTCACTCAAAAGTTTTTCTTTTATTATAAAATATTAAGTATTTTATTATTAATGTTTTTATTATTTTAGTTAATAATTAAAAATCATTATTTATTATTACTATATTATAGAAATAAAATATTAAGTATTTATTGTGAGAGCCACTTTCCCCCTCCCCAACAACTGGCCTGCTATTTTTAAGGTCTATTGTATTGCAGAATACATGAATTGGGTTTGTGATATGATACTTATTACATAGTCTGCTGCTGCTCCCAAATACAATGGGAATCCTGCCTAGGATTTCACCCCAGTCCTTATCTTTCCAGCTCTGACTGGTTTACAATAGAGAGATCACAAAGCTGACTGATATTTTCCAAATAAGGATATTCCACAAACATAGGATGAACTGTATCAACAAATGGGTAAAGGATATTTAAAAAGACTAAGTTGGTATTGCCATTACCTCTAGGAAGACTATGGGTACAACAGCCCAGTCAGTACATTTAGCTAGAAAACACTATCTTCTGTATACCTGTCCATGAATCCTGAAGGATCCAGAGTTTACTGTGTCTTCAGAGTAGAGTATGACAGTGATGTGAAAAATGGAATCTAGGGCACTGTTTTGCATAAAGCTTTGCTAAATACTGTCTGAGGAAGCACCAATCTAGACAGAAGATGACCCATCCTATAACGCTGTATGAGTATCCTTCCAATATTATATGCAAAATTTTGAATAACACATGATCACTATTTATGTATTACTATTGCCCAACCTTCTTATAGACAGTTTTTCAATGCCATTTAAGTAGCAATGCATAAATGAAAACACATCCACATTCGTATACATATACATGTAGATTTGACCTCAAATTCTTGAAGGATTTACAAGGACATTTTAGAGTCCCTAGTAAATGATTTGAAAGCAATTTTATTTATTTATTTTGGTATCAAAAACTTAAATAAGAGTTAGCAGAGCAAGACAGCCCCCATTCCCTAGAGAAATCAGGATAGTAATATTCCCTTCCTGTCCCAGGAATAGATGTATGTCTATCTTATCCTTCTCTCCTTCCCTTCCCTAAAATGCTGAGGACCAGTACTAGAACCCTGCCATGTCACTATCTAATAATAGATGACCTCTGGATCAAATAGCCACACATATGGAGGAGTTAGTTATCAGTGGATCAGTATTAATATGAGAAAAAATAGCATCTAAGAACCAATTTCCAAAAAGTAGAGTTTGTGGGGAAAAAAAAAATCCTTGATTTTTAGCTTTGTCACTAATTCTAAATTTAACAAGAAAGTGCAAAATGTGACTTCACATTTCAAAGAGATGCTCTGGAAACTTATGGAATTCTGGCTTACCAGGTGTATTCATTCTGTTCATTTTCACAACCTCCAAAAATCCATTTTCCTAGTCTAGTACTTGTTTCTCAACTCTTCTAACATTTACCATATCAGTAACTGTCATGAAAGCACTACTGCTTTGTGCCAACAAATTTTGCCCTTGCAGCTGAGAACCGAACATACTTTATAAATAGAACTTATGTAATATTTAAAGCATAAGAGCCTGGCAACAGGAAGAGATTTTCTTTTTAAAATTAAATATTTATATATCTGTGCAATTTTGGAGTCAAAAGGTTTCCTGTCAAGAGTATCCAGGGAGCTTTGCAATGATTAGAGAAGTTAATCCCTGAATTTGACAGAGCACTACAATTTTGGGTATAGGCCATGCCCAACTATCTCAGCCATGTTGCTTTATAGACCTTTTTTGCCTCCGTGTGGATTTCCAGAACTCCAAAGACTTTAGAAGAAACAGAACAAAATGTATGAACTCAGACACTTGATCTGCTTCTGCTAAAAAATGAAAAGACAGGAGAGAATAGGGAGGTAGTGCCTCACTAAGAAAAATCATAGTTCATATAAGATTTGCAGTGCATTTTACCTACATCTGATTTGATTCTCATAACAACCCTGTGAGATGAGTGCTATATCAGTATACTGAGGCCAAAATGAATCATCAGAAGAAAGCCAATAAGTTAATGAGAAAACAAGTGTGAAAATGTTCAGAAGATCATAAGACTAAGGGTATGATAGATAGACCACCAAGAATTGTAGATGTGTATATTGATACTTCATGGAGAAAAATGGGAGTCTATAACTACAAGTTCCTATGTCAGCTAGTCTTTATGGATCTAAACTGCCTTCTATGGAGAATAAACTCACTTAATCTGAGAATTACTGAAAAGCCAGCTGGCTTTTTTCTTTTGACATGCCATGTACATATACATTACTTTATGAACTTGGGATAAGAAATAATGCAAAAAGCCTGGTGTAATTTGTAGATGCTTACAAGAGAGTGCCATGTGGATAATCAGGGAAAGTGAAGGAGAAATTATTTAGGTTTTACTTGGTCTCCAATGGATAGATGTTATTAAGGGTCTAGGTACAGATTTAGGAGTTATAAAGAAGAAATTACCTACCACGTTATGAATATGGACAGAACTGATTCTTGATATAGTGAACTTCTCAACATTCAAAGTTCTTGGACAACAGCCAGTTGACCATTTGTCAGGGATTTTATTGATAGGGTGAGTCAAATATTGCTAAGGCTAAAGTCCCTTCCAATTATATAATTCTATCATTCTAAAGAAAATCAAAACAATAATTTTAACTAAGTGAGAGAAAGGGAAGCTGGTTTCAGAAACATAAAGGTAAAGAAAAAATAGAATCAATAAGACAGAATGCCCATGAGAGAGAATAAAACATTACTGAACTCATTCTTTTGTGTCATGCTGAAAAGCTGCAAAATCAGCTTAAATCCCAACAAAACTTCTTTACTTTCAGAAGTGAGGATATGAGGCAAGCAATAACCACCCAGAAATTCTTTATTTCCAAGAGTTCAAAATGCCAACTATTATTTTATAAATTCTCATAGCATCTCTGAGATGTAAAAAATTAACAGATATATTGTCCCATTTAGCCAATGGGAAAGTTGAGACACAGTTTAAAGATAAAATGAGAGGCACCATCTCATCAAATCATTAAATTAAAATCATATTTTTGATGCTCAGTCCAGTATTGGGTATCTTTCACATACCACCAAAATTAAGGACAAAGAATGAGAAAGAATATAAATCATTTAAAACAATGTACTCTCTAAGGTATCTAGGTTCCATGGTACTTAAAGGGTACCTAATACTATAGACATGTTCCTTAATGAAAATGGATCACTCCTAGTAGTTTCCTAGGGAAACTTATCAACAGTGAGGATAAGGCATTTTCATGGTGGCTGGATGGGAAAATGCAGTGGAACCAACACTGGTTCCTCTGAAATATTCAAAAACATCTATGATCTGATTTCTATTTAGTCATGCCTATCCAGACTGGCCAACTCCTGTTCATTTTCTCTCATTTGTCACAGAGGGTCCTTCTAACATGCTGAGAAAACAACATCCAGAGGATTTTAGGAGGCACTCTGTGCACTTGTTACCCCCACCCTCACCTTATGATTAATCCATCATCATGTACCTCTGCACTGACTTCTATATGAGAATCATTTTCAATTCTTTGGATTTCTATCTCACAACCATACAATCAGAGCAGGAGAATATTGATACTTAAAAGATGGGCCTTTATTTCTGAGAGAAGTTTGAGTTCACTAAAGAAGTTGTGCAATATTCTCAAAGCAATTCACTTCTTCCTGTTTAATTCCAGGCCCAAGTCATTGTTCAAGTGTACTATCTGTCCCAGAAATATGCACTGAGGAACATTGAGGCTGTTCTACCAATGCTATAAGCCTGTTAACAGACACTGTTTTGGCCCTTCTACTTGGCCCTTCTTCTATAGATGATCAGGTAAACTTTTTTGAGGGGTTATGTGTCTTTCAGAAGGTTTTTTTAAGGGTCTAGGATTTCATATGACCAGCATGATGTCATCTACAAAATAGAAACCTCTGAAGTACCTGATCATTCATAGAAAATTCCTCTTTAACATGAACTCTATGCATACCTTTGGCAAGATCACATCGCCCTGTTTTAACTTAATGTGATGTTTATGACCAGAAAGTCACTGAAGAAGTCTATTCTATTGTTATAATTTTCAAAGAATCTTGAATGATTTTGAGAGCATTTTACATGGCTTTTTTGCCCTCAAATGCCTTTTCATAATTCAAAACCTGCAGCAATGGTGGGATCTTACATTCTCTACTTCCTTCAATCAATTGTATGATGGTAAAGATGTGGTGAATTATAGAATACCACTCTTAATAACCTGTCCTGTTCATTACTAATGCCTTTACTTTATACATGTGTGTGTGTGTGTGTGTGTGTGTGTGTGTGTAAATTGTTCTCATAAAAGTTTTGCACAGATAGGAAAGTAGGTGTATAAATTGTTAGTTACAGATGTTTTCTCACTCACCATTTCTGTTCCTCATCTCTCTCTCACATCTTTGGCATTTTCATATCCCTTCAGATAACCTGTTAATCAAGACCTCATCACTCTTGCAATTTTGTCATTTAACATATATATCTATATCTATATATATAGATATATATCTCCATATAACATGCTGCATTCTCATAAAATAAGGCAGAGATATAGTCCTGATCTTCTAAGCAATATAGTCCCCAGAAATTGTGAGATGACTCAGGCACAGCTTCAGAGAATAAGCTTATGCATTCAAACTATGTGATACAGAAGTGATGTGAGTGTTGATTAAGAAAAAATTATTCCCATGGGATATGGAGGAAAGGAGATATCATTAGGATTTCTAGTCAGATAGCCAAGGGGTTATTTCATAGTACGGCTCTCCTTAATTATCTTAAAACAGTAAGTGTATCAAATAAAGGAGAAAAACAATAACCACAACAAAAAGGAGAAAGGAAATTCTCATAAGGAAACCAAGACTTAGGTTGAAGAAATGAGTAAACAAAATAGATTTTTATAATATGGGGTAAAATAATGCAAGTTGAAATCTCCAGAAAGAGTAATACTGTAATAACTATGACCAAGGGTCCCAGAAAAGAGACTACCTAAGAGAAATAAAGGAAGACTTCAGTAATTGGAATAGTATTATTTTTTTCATGGTTAGGCTATGACAATATAACAAAAATAATGATACTACATAAATTATTGATGTTATTTACTAATTTTTTTTCTCTCACGTGTTTTCCCCTTTTGATCTGACTTTTCTTGTGCAGCATGACAAATATAGAGATATGTTTAAAAGAATTGCACATGCTTAACCTATATTGGATTGGAGGGTGGAGAGCAGAGAGAGGGAAAAAAACTTGGAACACAAGGTTTTGTAAAGGTGAATTTTGAAAACTATTTTTGCATATAGTTGAAAAAAAACCTATTCAGATTGTTTAAAAAAAAAAAAGGGGGTAGGAATGAAGGTATTCTAGCAGGACCAGATCTAAACTACTATAAATCAGTAATCATAAAAAATAATTTCGTACTGGCTAAAAAAAAAAAAAATAGAAAAATTGATCTGTGGAATGTATTAGATAAATAAGGTCCAGATACAACAGAACATAGTAGTAGATGTTCAATAAATTCAGATACCAATTAGAAGCAAGAAGTCACTATCTGACAGGAATTGCTGAGAAAATTAAAAAGCACTCTGGCAGAAATTATGTCTACGTCAACATGTTATATCACATAACATAATAAATTCCACACAGACATATGTCCTAAAAATGAAAAAAATCATATGACAAAGAAGTTGGATGAGAAGGGAAATAGATATCTTTTTTACAACTTTGGCTAGGGGGAATTTTTATCCAAAAAAAAGAGATAGCAGTCATCATATAGGACAAAATGAACAATTTTTATTATGAAAATGAAGAGCTTTTGTACCAGAAAAATCAATGTATGTAGAACTGGAAGGGAAAGTTATCTGGGGAAAAATTTTTTGGAATTGATACAAACATAAAAAGCAAGAGCACACATTCTTCAATCAATAAAATAAGCAGCTCTTAAATGAAGAAACGTATGCTATCAACAAACAAATGAAAAAAGCCTTCAATTTACCAATAATGAAAAAAATACAAATTAAAGCAACTCCGAGGCTCCATCTCATCATATTGAATAAGATGACAAAAACAGAAAGTGGCAATTGTTGGTGGAACTGTCATGCTGATACACTGTTGGACTTGTGAATCGGCCCAATTTGTAACTATGTCCCCAAAATCATTAATATATATGTACATACTTCGTGATCCAGTGAAAGCGTTTCTAAGGATATACGCCAAGGATGCCAAAGATAAAAGAAAAAGGATCAGTACTCACAATAATATCTGTAGCAGTATGTTTTTGTTGTATCAATGAAATGGAAACAAAGTAGCTACCCCTCCAGTGGGGAATTACTAGACAAACTGTGACATGAATGTAAAGAAATATTATTGTGTCTTAATATTATTGTGTTATAAGACCCCCCCAAAATATGATGAAATCAAATAAATTTGGGAAGTTTTATAAGAACTGATACCAAGTGAAAGGTACAGATCTAGGAAAACAATTTACAGGATAACCACAATATTATACAATATTGTAAAGGACAACAACCTTAAAAAACTTCAGAATTCTAATCAAAACAGTGACCTTTAGTCAAGTCAAGACATGATTTTAAAGGACTGATGATGAAGCATACCTTCTACTGCTTGGTAAAGAAATCACAGACTAGAGATCATTAGACTGGAGTTATATTTTCAGATAAGGGCAATGAATTAATTTTTTTTTTGCTTAATTATACATATTTGTATAATGCAGGGCTTCAGTTCAGAGAACTATGTATTAATGAAGATTGCTAGAGATGCAAAAAACTTTAAAAACAAAAAAATCAATAAAATATTTAAAAACAACAGAAAAATAAAAAAAATTCAGAAGAGAGGACAAATGGTTAATTGTTACCACTTTTAATAAATTTGATAGACAACTTTGAAAAATAAGCTGCATGGTTACCAAAAACCATTTAGTATTGGCTAAGAAATAGACTAGTTGATCAGTGGAATAGGTTAGGTTCAAAGGACAAAATAGTAAATAACTTTAATAATCTAGTGTTTGACAAACCCAAAGACCTCAGCTTTTGGGATAAGAATTCACTGTTTGACAAAAACTGCTGGAAAAATTGGAAATTAGTATGGCAGAAACTAGTCACTGACCCATACTTAACACATACACCAAGATAAGGTCAAAATGGGTTCATGACCTAGGCATAAAGAATGAGATTATAAATAAATTAGAAGAACATAGGATAATTTACCTCTCAGGCCTGTGGAGGAGGAAGGAATTTGTGCCCAAAGAAGAACTAGAGAGCATTATTGATCACAAAATAGAAAATTTTGATTATATCAAATTGAAAAGTTTTTGTACAAACAAAATAATGCAGACAAGATTGGAAGGGACACAATAAATTGGGAAAACATTTTTACAGTTAAAAGTTCTGATAAAGGCCTCACTTCCAAATTATATGAGAATTGATTCTAATTTATAAGAAATCAAATCATTCTCCAATTGATAAATGATCAAAAGATATTAACAATTCTCAGACAAAGAAATTGAAACTATTTCTAGCCATATGAAAAAAATGCTCCAAGTCATTATTAACCTGAGAAATGCAAATTAAGACAACTCTGGGATACCACTACATACCTGTCAGATTGGCTAAAATGACAGAGAAAGACAATGCGCAATGTTGGAGGGGATGTTGGAAAACTTGGACACTGATACATTGTTGGTGGAATTGTGACAACATCCAGCCATTCTGGAGAGCAATTTGGAATTATGCCCAAAAAGTTATCAAACTGTGCATACCCTTTGATCCAGCAGGGTTACTACTGGGCTTATGTCCCAAAGAAATTTTAAAGAAGGGAAAGGGACCTGTATGTGCCAAAATGTTTGTGGCAGTCCTCTTTGTAGTGGCCAGAAAGTGGAAACTGAGTGGATGCCCATCAATTGGAGAATGGCTGAATAAATTGTAGTATATGAATGTTATGGAACATTACTGTTCTGTAAGAAGTGACCAGCAGGATGATTTCAGAAAGGCCTGGAGAGACTTACATGAATTGATGCTGAGTGAAATGAGCAGGACCAGGAGATCATTATATACTTCAACAACAGTACTATATGATGATCACTTCTGATGGAGATGGGCCTCTTCAACAATGAGATGAACCAAATCAGCTCCAATAGAACAATAATGAATTGAACCAGCTATACCCAGCGAAAGAACTCTGTGAAATGAGTATGAACCACTACATAGAATTCCCAATCCCTCTATTTTTGTCCGTCTGCATTTTTGATTTCCTTCACAGGTTAATTGTACACTACTTCAAAGCCCAATTCTTTTTATGAAGCAAAATAACTGTATGGACCGATTCTTTTTGTACAGCAAAATAACTGTATGGACATGTATACATATATTGTATTTAACATATAGTTTAACATATTTAATATGTATTGGTCTACCTGCCATCTGGGGGAGTAGTGGGGGAAGGAGGGGAAAAATTGGAACAAAAGATTTTGCAACTGTCAATGCTGAAAAATTACCTATGCATATATCTTGTAAATAAAAAGCTACAATTTAAAAAGAAAAGAAAAGAAAAGAAAAATAATTGTTACAGAAGTAACAATTTCTTAACCTATTCTCTTTTTTGTAATATTTTTGGTAGAAATGATTTTGTTAATGATTATTGAAGTCATAATAACATTTTTAAAGACACTAAAATAACTATAGGACCTCCTAGAGTAGCTGAAATGCTTAATTTTCTAAAAAATTAAAGGAAGAGATAATTTTTAAAAATAGCTCTTAAAGAATTTGAAAAGAGAATCAATGGTTTAGAGCAGAAAGTGGAAAATTTTAACAATACAGTGGAAGAGATGGAACACAAAATGAGATATATTTATAAACAGCAGATCCAAAAGCAAGTGCCATGGTCCAATGCCCTTTGAGTACTATGTGTCCATCTGCCTGTGATATTAGGCAGATGGAGGATTTTTTTCACTGTGCTTATATAATGGGTTCTAGCCAAAATCCTGTTGCTTCTAAGGTTATTATAAGAAAATCAGACCAGGGCAGGGCATTTTACTTGTCCTTTCAGAAATCATAAAATACTGGGTTAGTAACAGAAGGAGGTAGCTATATTTGGTCAAATGAAAGAGAAGTGTTAACTTTATTTAATTCAACAAATTAGTATATGCTCTATCATATTTAACATGTATTGGTCAATCTGCCCATGGGGAGGGGGGGGGGAATGTGGGAAGGAGGGGAAAAATTAGAAGAAAAGCTTTGGCAATTGTCAATGTTGTAAAATATACCCATGCATATATCTGGTAAATAAAAACTATTAAAATAAACAAATAAATAAATAAATAAATAAAAACAAATTAGTATATGGAAACACCATCCTCTAGTCAATATATTTCTAAATTGGGTATCCCAATAAGTGGGAAAAAAAATCTGATTTTAATACCAGAATATGGTCTTTAAAGACAGGCAAAATAGCCCGAATTGGATTTCGAATTTGGAATGAGAGTCAAATATATTATTCCTTCTTGATTCAATCTCAAGTTCCATTACTACTATGTTCTCTCCCACAAGTCACATGACTGCAGAGATTAATTTTTTACTTTAAAAACTTGCTTTCTGAGTCTTTTTAATTGCCTCAGAGGAAGTTGGTGTTAACTATTGAATATACTTAAGATTTTTAAACATTGGCTGTTTTACTATGAAATATGCATGTGTTTCTATAATTACTTCATCTTTTAGTAGTAGCAGCAGCAAAGAACAATCCTGTTTATTCAAGAGTAATGGTATTTTGGATTTCTAAGTTTTATCAGGCCAGAACAAAGGATGCAGGTTATAGTAAGAAGTGCTGCTACTCTCTCTCCTGTTCTCCCCTCCCCACATACTGTTACCAGAGCTAGCTTTAAATATTCAATGCCACTAAGAGAGCTTTAGGAAAAACCAATTAACCAAAAGATCTTTCTGATACTCTAAGAAAATACAAAGAAATTGAAGTAGAAAGGGCTTTTCTCTTTAAAGGGAATAAGCAAGATGAACCAATCCTGGCTCAGTCATAAGATTTCAGGGCTAAATGGTGATGAAAAGAGCCATCTACACCCAGAGAAAGAACTGTAGGAACTGAGTGGATCATAACATAGCATTTTCATTCTTTTTGTTGTTGTTTGCTTGCATTTTATTTTCTTTCTCATTTTTTTCCTGTTTCATTTTCTTGTGTAGCAAGATAATTGTGTATTTATATGTATGCAAATATTGGATTTAACATATATTTTTATCATGTTTAACATATATTAACATATATATTGCTTGCCATCTAGGGGAGAAAGTGGAGGGAAGGTGAAGATGAAGAAAAATTGGAACACAAAGTTTTGCAAGGGTTAATGTTGAAAAATTATCCATGCATATGTTTTGAAAATTAAAAAACTTTAATTAAAAAAAAAAAAAGATTTCAGGGCTAGAATGTCAACTTAACTCACATCTGCAACTGGGATGAGAGCCTCAGCCAGCTGACCAATCTGATTCTTCCTATATAACCAAGACAGCAGCATGATTCCCAGAGCCATGTCAAGAAGAAGTGAAACAAAGATGTTGGCTTTCCTGTGAGAGAAATAGAATGCAAGTAGAAGAGTAAAGTAGTAGGGTATAGTAGGGGGTGTATATTTAGAATGAGAAGTCCTAAGTTCAAATCCTGGTTCCCTTCCTTTCTATCTTGCTGACCTTGGACAAAAGGAGAAAGTCACTTCTATCCCCAGGGTTTCAGTTCTATCATATGCAAAATGGAGCAGTTGGGACTACATGATCTACTACAGCAAAATTTTATGAAAGGTAGAATTTTGGTCTTAGGATGGTTTCAATTAGCACTTAAAATACATAGACAGAGGAGTTTGACTCAATAACAATAACAACTTACTTATGTAAGGGAGTTTGCATCACAAAACACTTTTCCTTCTATCCTTCTGCTGTATCCTCATTACAAGCTTATGAGCTAGACAAGGCAAGAACTTTTAAGCAGAGAAATCTGCCCAGGATTCAACAAAGGCATTAAGGAGCAGGGTAGTATTCAAATGTAGGGCTTTAGACACCAAGGTCAGTACTCTTTCCTACTTCACCACCTTTGTGAAGGACCTTTAAAAAAAGTTCAGATGGGAATTACTTATCAGGATGAAAGTAGGCTGTCTTTACTATCTGTTAATTCCTAAAGTTAGACAGTGAGAGTGAGAGGCAGCTGGTAAAATAATAGAACTCTATGCCAATGGGTTTTCTTTATGATTTATTATTAGTGAAAACCCCAAAGTGCCCTAGGGAAAGGTTATATTAATACCCTAGATGAAAAACAAAAAGATAAGAATACTGTACCTCATGAACTGGGTATGGTTCTTAGCTTTTTGGTTGCTAAAGACGAATCTGAGATGTTCTAGTCGATATCCAACCTGCTCACAAGTTGATAGTTTGCTCCATACGAAGGACAAAGGCCAAAACTTAAGTATTCTGCAGAAATAAAACAGAAAAATACATTTCTTCCACATGGACAGAATGTACATGTCAGCACTAACACTACATAATAATTCCTATTTGCCTGAATTTTTATGTCTTAGAAGGTAGAAAGTAAAAAAATGCTCTATCATGGATCCATGAGCCCCTCAATAGCATCTAGTAATGAAAAGAATGTGATAGTAATCTTACTGTTTTACTAAGCTTTTTCTGTTTTATACAGTAACCCAAAGTCCTGAATGTCAGCACTCATGCCTATGAGCCCATTGTAGGTGTACAGAATGAAAAAGGACTAGCAGAGGCCTAGATGAGAGCTACTAGGACTCAAATAACTTCAGAACTGACCAAGTAGACAAGGTACTATCCTCGTGGTACCCAGAGTTGTTTGGGAGTAACTGTCAAAGACACGAAGAGAGGCAGCTTGTTCCAGCTGTACTAGTGGCTCAAAAAGCTTCACTTTTTAATATTAATCTAAACCTATCTAAACCTATCTTTTTCAATACCTTCTCTCCAAAAATCAACTTCTAAAAAACCTTCAACTTGCTGAGTTCTCTAAAAGATAAAATCAACAATGTTCTCTAGATTCAGAAAGGGAAATGGTCAAGATCATTCAGATGACAAAGTTGACTTCCTACTTTCCTTGGCTATTATCCTTACATTATTCAGGAATCTCCTGCTACTGTCTATAAAATTTACTGAATGGGACAAGACTTTTTATAAAGAAGAAAAAATTCTGAGATACAGTTCCATGAGCTATTTTTGATAAACATCTATTGTACAGAAAAGATGGCTTCCCAGGGGAGAAAGTAAAACTGACATGTGGCTGGTTTTTAACACCTAGTATTTCTAGATCCCATTAACTGAGAGCTCAGGACCTTCATTTTTCAGTTCAAAATACTTGCTGCAGGCAGGAGTTGTACCTCAGATTCAGTTTGGGGGGGAAAAAAAGCATTGCTATCAATTGCCTGAATTTGGAACCTCAAGAAGAAAGGGGTCTTAACTCTGGGCAGATTTTTAAAGCTTTCTGTATTATATTAATTACTCTGAAGAATTTCCAAGGAAGATTTGTATGAAAATATGAATTATATAGATTGGAATCCCTACCTAATAGCCTCCACTAGGATTCAGATCCTATCAAGTTAACTTAAAGTTGTTCCTTCCTCTCATACATAGCCTTCTTTACCCTTTACCACACTTCTTTCAGAGGATGTCTCCAATTAAATAAACCTTGGTCTTACTACTATTATTCCAAGATAACTGGTTAAGTATGGATATATATACATCATTATCTATCTATTTCTATCTACCTACTCTAGTGAGCAGAGACTGTTCTTGGACTCAGGACCAGAAGATCCTGGTGTAGTTTCATTTCTGCAACATTGGCAAATCACTCTTCCTCTCTAAGTTTTGATTTACTCATCTATAAAATGGTTATAATTCCTACTTCTCTCACATTTTTATGAAGCTAAAACAAAGTAGTATAACGTAAGTGAAAATACATTATAAATGGTAAAGTTCCATATAAGACACTATTGTGATATATGAAGGATAAATAATTAAATGAAATGGAGTCCAAAAGAAACATGAAAATTAATTACTGCACTCTTGGTATGTTATAATCAACAAGTACATGGTTAAAATTAGCCAATATTTAACATTTCAATGGGCCATTTATTTGTTTATTACACTAAACTAAAAGAAAATTGTTTCTCCTCAGGTGTTAAAAATATAACTTACCAAATAAATCAGGAAATACAAAACTGCAAAATCAAAAAGGTATATTCACATTCATTAGATAGGTGTTATTTTCAAGATCACTGAATATTTAAAAGACCATGGAACATTTGCTCATCTCAAAGCAAAAACTTGCTGTTACATATGTATATTACATAAAGGTTTTAATGTAATAATGTCTTATACCCCATTTAAACAAAATCCTTTGAGGATCAGGAATTGATAGATGAACAATAAATGATGATAATGATTGCTGAATTTTAGTATTCTGAAAAAATGAAGTAATTCTTACCAAAAAAGGAGCAGGTAAGCTTTCATAAATAATACTCTATGGCAGACTACACCCCTTACAGTCACATGACTTTAAATTAGACTCTAAAATCCCTTTATGTTTATATTTTACAAGGCTCTTATCCTGGAAGCTATCATTCATATATACATTAAAATCATATGTGAAATTCCAAAAGATATAACAATTGAAATAACTTTGTTGACCAGCTGCTGACTATAGATATCAAGGAAAGTATTCTCCATCAGCAGGTTGGCTTGGCTTCCACTCCAAGAAACTACATATCCCTCTCTTGGTGCCCTGTCTCATGTCCTTCA
This sequence comes from Sminthopsis crassicaudata, assembly GCF_048593235.1. Taxonomy (NCBI): domain Eukaryota; kingdom Metazoa; phylum Chordata; class Mammalia; order Dasyuromorphia; family Dasyuridae; genus Sminthopsis; species Sminthopsis crassicaudata. The sequence continues at coordinate 394,580,462 of NC_133617.1, forward strand.
GCTTCCTCTTCAATGACGTCTCCTCCTTTAGATGGTAAACTCCTTAAGGGCAGGGACTGTCTCTTTTTCTTATTAGCACAGTGTCTAGCATGTAACAAGTACTTAATACATTACACTCCCCAAAGGTTCATGTCATTGTCATTGAGGCTGTCCAGTGTAGGTGAATGAAATAGGAAAAAAAAATATTGAGCACTATGTGGAAACTTCTATGCTTAGTGGCATAAATAGAAAATAAAGTTCCTACTGTGAAGGAGCTTACAGTCTTTGGGGGAAGACAACCATGTGGAAGGTTTCAGCTGCAGTCAGATAAAAGAGATCCTTTAGGTATAATAGCCAAGCAAAAGGTAATTACTCTCCTTTAAAGTCATTTCCACAGATAAAATTAAATCAGTTTCTGCTGGTGAACTATTTGCTGGTGCCAAGGACTTTGGTGACATAAGCTTTCTTTTCTGGGTCTTCAGTAGCTGTGGCTACAGCAATCGCAGGGGCAGTTTCCAGGCTGCATCTCCACAGGGGATGCCTTCCAGGATGATGCCTGAGGAAAGGCCACTGGGCTAGAAGCATGGCTGTTCCCAAGGCTTTTGAGTTCTAAACCCTGGGTTACCTCCATCATAGTATGAGGCTTCATACTCTGTAGAACCTCTACAGAGTAGAGGTTCAACTTGCCTGGCACCTCCTGCATCCCCCATAAGTGCCTTGCTGCTTCAGCTAGGCTGGCTTGCTGGCTCTGTGGATGGCAGCTGGCCCATCCCCATAGGAGGAGTTTCCCTAGATTTTAGCTGCTGTCAGATTGGCAATCTCAGGGTGCTGTCACTTGCAGGGCTCTTGTACTTATTTGCCAATGGTAGCAGTTGGTTAGCAGTTGTTGCTGGTGGTGGTGAGGAACCCTCTCTCACAATGATTTCTGTCTTCGTGATGGGTATGAGGAAGTGGGCCTGGTGGTTTAGGGAGCACTCAAGACTTTTGGGTCTGGCTCCTGGACTGTCTCAGGACTTGTGGGGAGATAGTGGTCAAAGTGATGATGGTTTGACTTGCCTGTCTCTCCACCTCCCCAATTCCCCAGAAAAGAAAGGAAACAAGCATTTATTAAGAGTTTTTTTATGTGCCAGGCAATTTCCTAAGTTCTTTACCAATATTACCTCATTTGATCCTCACAACAATGCTAGCAGGTAAACGCTATTATTATGCCCATTTTACAGTGGAGGAAACTGATGCCAAAGTTAAGTGCCACAGGGCAATTCTTGAAACCAGGACTCCATTCACTGTGCCATCTAAAGTGTTTTGCTACTTGCTTATTTGTCCTGATTACATCAAATTGTGGAATATTGAGAAACCTTCTAAAATTAATAATTACTCAAAGGAATTCAGAGTTCAATTCAATGGGAGAAAGGAGAGAGAAGCAATGTGCTGACATGGACAGTGAGCTAGTCTTGAGTCAGGAAAACCTGAATTCAAGATCCTGTTGACACATACTGGCTATACAACCCTACTCAAGCCATGCAACCTTTCAGTGGCCCAGGCAATTCTCCAAGGCTCAAAATTTCAGAGATGGTAATGATCCTTGGAGTTCTCTTTATCAGTGAAATCACATATCCAATTCAAGCAATTGATTGACCAATTTAGTTATCTTTTGCCTTCTCTGCTGGCCTGCCACTGGCTCAAAGCAGGCATGTTGGCAGAGAGGCTGATTAGAAAGATTCTTTTCAATTGGATACAAGCCATGCTAATCACACAATTTACTCTATCTCCCTTAGGTTACACAAGTTCCAAAGGAAACTGAGTTGGAAATATTCTGCTATTACAGCTTTTCTCCACCAGATGGTGCCAGATGCATTTGTCAGTTATTTTCATTAGGAGTACTTTATACATCCAGAGAGAAGGAAATGACTCTAAAATATATCCAGTTCTATACTCAAGGGCTTTCTTTGTGTGGGAAATTGTCCAGAGTATATTTTTCTTTTGATTCCCCCTTGATTAAAATGTTCTAACGAAAGCTGCTTCTTTAACTTTCCCAGGGCAAATTCATCCTCTACCATGATAGTTCTTATTTAACAAAACAGTATTTTTAAATATTTATATGCATCCATGTATATTTTTTCACCATGAATTTTCTCCTCCAGTTTTATTCCTAATATCTTTCATTTTATTTCCTGCATGTATTGTTAAATGATTCCTTTTGTTTGCCTGAGAAATCCTACTTTGGATACAAGAAGACAAGAAGAGGTTAATAGAAGAAAGGCAAAATTAAAGGACAGTATTACCTGGTGCCCTTCACCCTATCTGGCTTCAACTTACTTTTCTAGACTTTCACACTACCCCTTTTTTAATATACTCTATGCTCCAGCCAAAATACCATAATAACTATCTTCCCCAGACCTATGATTCACTTCCTAACTTCTGTCCTTTGCGTTAAGAGATTATATCCTATTCCTGAAATGCCTTCTCTAAATCTTCCTGCTGAAATCCTACCCATCCTTGAAGGCCCAATTAAATGCTGTATCCTTAAGAAACTTCTGAGTCTCACAGCTGGAAGCCATCTCTCAAAATACTTTACAAACTTCTAATGTACTTGCTATTATTTTCATTTGTATTTACACACACACACACACACACACACACACACAGAGGCATATGGATATATATGTATATCTAATATATGTATACATATATACACATATATGTATATCTATGTATATATACCTTATTCTCCCTCCTCCACACACAATATGACAAGCTGAAGGCAAAGGCTAGCATTAATTAGCCTCATATCTATCATAACAGATCTAAATGCTAAGCCACAGTACACATAACATGTGCTCAATGATGTGTGTTGAATATAGGGACTATCCCTATAGAAGAAAGAAGCCTGTTCTAAGAAAATGTATTCATGAATTGGTATCGATTATACAAACTAAAATCAAATTCACCCCAAAACAGCAGGAAAGTCAAATTCAAGTCTCCAAATGGGAAATAGTAATATAGAAGCAACAGATAAGAGAGTAAGTTTTCCATAGAATTTTTCCTTTAAGATTCTTCCTAAGAGGATTGAGTCACTGAAGTGATTAACATATATTAATACCAGTAGTTTTCATTTGTTGATGTTCTCATGGTATTTGGAACATACTTTGTCATCTTAAATTATAAGCTCTTAGAGAAAAAAACTATGTTAAACATATTCTTCTTAATGCCTGATTCTATAAGCTTTCAACACCACCCTGCCTTGAAGATGATCAGTCACTACCAGGAATGGATGAAATATTACCTTATCCTTAGTCATTCTGGTTTGTGTAAGTACACAAACACACATAAGTATGTATACACAGACACACACACACATGCTCTAGAAATCCTATACTTCAAGACTGCCTATTGTATCACACTATCAGTTTTACAATCCAAAATTTCATTGTAGCATTAGACTATATTATAGTACAAAAGGCATTATTTTTATTGTACAAGAGATAGACAAATTTAGGGAACACCTACAAAATATCAATAGTGTACCCAAACTTATAACCATCATTTGATATGACCAGTATACTTGAGCTCTGGAAACTGATTAGGTCCAACCTGGCAGAAGAGTAGTACAGGGACAAGAGCCCTAGACCAGAGCTCAGAGGACCTGGAGTTTTGTCCTGACTCTGCTACCAGCTGGATTCCTGGTCCTGGTAAGCAGCCCCTTCTTCTTGTTGGTGTTATACCATGTAGACAGGGTGGTGACTTCCATCCCAATGCCCTTTTTCACTTGCTTTTGATGGCAGAGTACATAACTTCTAGTCCTATTCATTCTATGACTATGATCATAAGCAACTGAGTCTACTAAAAAATTTTCTTCTTATATGAATGATCAAGCAATTACTATGCATAGAGCATGTACATCTTAATTAACATTAGAAGTAGTTAATACAAATATTATCATCAATGTATCAAAACAAAAGTTTAGAAAAAGAAAGATTCGTCCCCTGTCCATGGTCACTTAGAGAGAGAATGTTCTGGATTTGTGCTCTTTCAAATCTAGAGCTCTTTTTATTGCAGTCCCATACCACTCCATGGCTGCTCCATTTCATAGTTCTATTACATGCTATAACTCCATCAAGTCCTGTGTTATCATCTGCTGCTCTGGCATATATCCTTTCTTCATAGAGATGATGTATCTTAATATTAGCCAACATAAGACATATGGCTGGAGTCTAATCACATATTCTGACCAACACCTATTCATGCACTGTGTTTAGTGCCTCACAGACCTAGTGCAAGGACAATAAAGGGGAAACAATTAGAGTTACCTACCTGTTCCTACAAAGTCCAGAGACAAGGGAAAGCAAGCATGTCAGCAGCATGCACACAGGTACAGATGCCTGCTTTGCCAATTCCACGATGATGCTGGCTTCCACACCCTCCGACTGCCAGTGGCTCAGTTTGATGGGCCCCTCATCGTACCTGTCTGTCAGGAACAGCACCTCATTTTTGGCCACAGTGTCAAACACAGCTGCAAGCTTTGAAGCATCTGGAGCGGTGATAACTCCTGGCTGGGTATCCAGAGATATCTCAGGGGGATGCAATTGGGACAGCATGGTTTTGCGCTGGTCATAATAGATCAAAATGATCTGATCCTCTCTGGGGCTGCCAGCTTTTCTGGAAAGGATATGGCAGTTCCAGAACTTACTTCCTTTCTCTTTGCTAAGCTGGAGCCAAGGTTCATGAGAAAAAATGGTGCTCAGATCATCTAAGAATTTGCCCAGGCTCTCTTCCTTCTCCTGCTTGTTATTACACCAAGTACCCAGCACAACAGTTTCTATCTGGCTCACCTTCTGTACTTCAGAGAGGTACTGCTTTACTTGGAAAGGGATGAAAGGGAAGTGAACAACAGCTAAGATAACTGCAGAGTTCTGTTCTGGGATCCACCGGCCAATCAAAAGGCCACTGTCTGCTGAAGAACAGCAAGAAGGAAAGAAGACCTTGAGCACCATGGTGGAAATCCTGAAAAAGAAAACAAAGCACAATTCAGAACTTTCTCCCAAAGTCATGATGAAAAAAAATAACTTCCAATGTGAAACAATGATAATTATGAAAGCCAAAGGAAAGCATGAGATGTCCAGAGTGTTAAAATTAAACTCAATTCAAGAGCCTTCTCTGTATACAGGAGATTATAAATGCTCCAACAGCTTTCAGGGATGCTGAGGAAGAACATGTAGAAATTCTGACATATTTTCATCTCAAAACTACACCTGACAAGGCATCTGGGGAATTAACTACATCGAGCTGTTGCCATGGTCAATGTGCCTAAGTTACTTTAGTTGATTTTAGGGAATATTCAATTCACTATTCTATGAAGCAGCTGTAGTACAATGCAAATATGTACAGTGGTACATATTTCAATTTCAAAACCAAGAAAAATAAGGCAAAAAATGTATATGGCTTTTTTAATATCACAGAGTCCATCAGAAGAGCAATGAGAAGGGTTAAAAAAGAAATAGAGTTAGAGAGGGTAAAGAAACACAACCAAGAAAATTGGAAAGTTCCAAACCTAAATAAAATGTGGTCAGAAGGAAATATTAGTACATGGAAGAGAGATATTTTGGACAAAAATGTTTTCTAGCTCTTATAGAAGCATTTGTAGCCCAGGGCCCAATACATAGATGCTTAACAAACATCTATTGAATTCACTTGCTAGGAGGTAGACATGTTTCCTGATAAAAAGCTAAAGCACTTATTAAATTTCATAAATACAAATATCCCATTTATATTTTAGCAGATAGGACTTTGGGAAGGATTATTATTTTCTCAAAAACCCTAAGGATACCCGTGCATATATTTCATGGTTAACATTCTAGTCAAGCAACTGAATTACTTTTGACTTCAAAACCTATCTGAGATCCGTTCAGAATGGGATGATGTAGTGGGGAAAACAATAGTCTATGAATCAAGAGACATGAGTTTGAGTACTGGCTCTGCCACTAACTAGCTATGTGACCCTGAATAAGTCCTTTCACTTCTCTGGGCCTCAGTTTCTTTATCTGCAAAATGGACATATACTCTTTGAACTATGTACTTCAAAGCAATGTTGTGAGGAACTTTAAAATATTACACAAATGTAAATTATTAAGTGTAGCTAAAAGTCTTTTCAATTTTACATCCAGAACACTATTAAGTGTTCATTTCAATTCATGCTAGAAATTGGAATGGACAGAAAAAAACCATGGGTCTGAATGCAGATCAAAGCCTACTATTTTCACTTTTTTTTCCCCTCTTTTCCTGGTTTTTTCCTTTAGTTCTGATTTTTCTTTCATAACATGACTAATGTGGAAGTATGTTTAACATGATTGCACATGTATAACCTATATCAGATTGTGCTGTTCAGGGGAGGCAGAAAGAAGGAAGAAAAGTTTGGAGCTCAAAATCTTATAAAGATAAAAACTATCATTACATATAATTGAAAAAATAAAATTATTATCAAGTATAGAAATTGGGATAGGAAAAATACCAGTATCCCCAAAGATAAAGAAAAATAAGGTATTTAGTTTCCTTCTTGAGAGAAATGCCCTTGTAAATTTCACATGCTGAGGATATTTTTCTATCCTCAATCTGATCTTTTAGCAGAAGAAAGAACTGTCTTGAGCAGTTATAGTGATTGACTTATAAATGATTTTGAACTTTTTTCCCTAGGTCTTTCTTTTTCCTAACAAAAGAGGCTCACAAGAGGCTTGTTTGGAATTTTCTTAGAGTAGGTAGAGACTGTAATTTTTGATTCCTATTTCCCGTAGATTAAATTTTGTCTCTTAAACAAGGATTCCATACATCTTGGAGAAAACTGATAATAGAAAGAGCAGCACTGAGTATAAGAACAGAATTCCATGACATTTCTTTACATAAATCGTTTAAAAACAAAGCAAAATGCCATCATTTTCATCTTTTCAAAAGTTGATTTTTAGCTATATCCCAAAAAGTAATAGATCATACCAAAAGACCACAGATTTTGAGTTGAAAGGATCCTGAGAGGAAACAGAAGCTGAAAAAGGTTGTGACTTGGGTGATCTAGGCAAATACAATTAATATGAATTTTAAAATTTAAATTATTTCATGGGGGCAGCTAGGTGGCCCAGAAGATAGAGCACCAGCTCTGAATTCAGAAGGATCTGAGTTCAAATCAGACTTTAGATACTTAACACTTCCTAGCTCTGTGCCGCTGGGCAAATCACTTAACCCCAATTGCCTTAGCAGAAAACAACAACAAAACCTTCTGCTTTACATTCATTAGTATATTAAAAAGTGGTTCCAAAATGGAAGACAAGTTATAGTCTTATCCCTACCATCATGGAGCTGACAGTCTAGTGGGAGAGATCAAACTCTTATAAGTCTTCTAAGTTTCTCTGAAACCATCACCATCATTTCTTTCAACACAATAGTATTCTATCACATTGATATGCCATACAGTTCCCAATTGATGAGCACCTTCTTAAGTTTTCAATCTTTTTCCACAACAAAAAGTTGCTATAAATATTTTTTATATATATGGATACTTCTCTTTGTTTGAGCAGAAACAGTCAGGTGGCATAGTGGATAAAGCATTGGACCTGCAGTCAGGAAGACCTGAATTCAAATTCTACCTCAAACATTTACTAGCTGTGTGATTCTAGCAGTCATTTAACCTCTTGCTCTCAGTTTCTTTATTTGTAAAATGGGATGAAAATAGGACCTATTTCCCATGGTTGTTGTGAGAATCAAATGAGATGTTTATAAAGCACTTTGCAACCTTAATATTTTGTTTCCCTCCCGTGTGTGTGTATGTGTGTGTGTGTGAGAGAGAGAGAGAGAGAGAGAGAGAGAGAGAGAGATGCTATTTTTTTGGAGTATATAGACCTGGTAGTAGTATTGCTGGGTCAAAAGATAAATGTAATTTAATAGCTTTTGGGGCACAATTCCAAACTGTTGCCAAAATGGCTGACCTAGTTCACATTTCCACCTATAATGCATTATGTACATGTTTCACTACAGCCCTAAAAACATTTTTCATTTTCCTTTTTTGACAACTTTGCTGATCTGATAAGTTCTAGATGATGTACATTTCTCCAGTTGTAAATGATTTAGAATACTTTTTCATTTGGCTATTGTGAGCTTGTATTTCTTCCTTTGAAAACTGCCTGTTCATATCCTTTGAATAGCAATTGAAGATTAGCTATTATTCTTATAAATTTGAATGGGTTCTCTATATATCCTAAAAATAAAACTTATCAGAGAAACCTGTTACAAAGATTTTTCCCTTCATTTTTTCTGCTTCTCTTTAAATTTTGCTGCAATGATTTTATTTGTGCAAAACTTTTTAAATTTTGTTATCAAAATGTTCATTTCTAATAGTTAATTTTTTTTTTTTTTAATTTGGGTTTTCCTAATTTTTCTGGAGTGAAAATGAGGGAATTGCTCACAGGCCTGACTTGATCCTGATCAGCATGGGAACATTAACCTCTTCCATTTCCAACCTGAGCTATTTGCCTTTCCTTAGAAAACCTGGAATCCCCCAATCCTGGGGGGGGGGGAATTTTATTTTATTTTTTTACTTAAAAAACATTATTTTACCTTTTTTTCTATTACTACTGAAAGCAGCACCACCTCCCATTTATTCAGGCTTAAGTACAATTTCATTCAAATCCTCATTTTATTAACCTACATAACCAGTCAGTTGCCTTATTCTGTTCCCCCATATATATTCCCTTTTCTCAACTCATAAGAGAGTCACCCTAATTCAGGTCCTTATCATCTTTGCCAGGATGACTGCAAAAGCCTCTTAATTGATCTTCCTGCTTGTAATAAACTTCTTATTGGTTTCTATGCATCATGTCTCTTTCTCCTCCAATCCAAAACGCACATTACCTCCTAGTCAATGAACTTCTTATTATTTCAGGATCAAGTAAAAAGTCCTTTCTTTAGCATTTAATGTCCTCCATAATCTGGCCATTTTCTGTACTTCAAGTTTTGTCCTTTACTCCCTTTCATAAACTCTACAATCCAGCCACACCAACCTATTGGTGATTGCTATTCCTTGTACTCAACACCTTATCTCTCTCTCTCTCTCTCTCTCTCTCTTTTTTTTTTTTAAACGCCTCATTTCCTGAATCTGCATCTTTGTTCTGGTTGTCCCTCACTCTTGGAATGCTTTCCCTTCTCACTATTTACTTAGATTCTTGCCTTCCTTTAAGACTCAGCTCTAAAAGGAGGAATTTGTGATCAAAGAGAATATTATGAACTTATATTAGATTACTTGCTATCTTGGGAAGGGGAAGGTAGAAAAAAGAGGAAGAAAAAATTTGGAACACAAAATCTTACAAAAATGAATGTTGTAAAGAAGATCCAACTCACTTCCAGTTGATCAATTATGGACAGAAATAACTACACCCAGAGAAGGAACACTGGGAAGTGAATGTAAATTGTTAGCACTACTGTCTACCCAGGTTACTTATACCTTTGGAATCTAATACTTAATGTGCAACAAGAAAATGGTATTTACACACATATATTGTATCTAGGTTATATTGTAACACATGTAAAATGTATGGGATTGCCTGTCATGGGGGGGAGGGAGTGGAAGGAGGGGAGATAATTTGGAAAAAATGAATACAAGGGATAATGTTATAAAAAAAATTGCTCATGCATATATACTGTGGGAAAAAATTCTAAATAAACAAAATTACTTTGTATTTAAAAAAACAACAAAAAAAAACAAAAATGAATGTTGAAAGCTATCTTTACATGTATTTGGAAAAATAAAATGCTACTAAGGGAAAAAAGAAGACTATAAAATGCAAAATTCTGGGAAACAATTTTTACAACCAGTGTTTCTGATAAAGGCATCATTTCTAAAATATATAGAGAAATGAGCCAAATTTAAGAGAATACAAGTCATTCCTCAATTGATAAATGGTCAAAGGACATGAACAATTTTCAGCAGAAGAAATTAAAGCCATCTACAGCAGCTAGGTAGTGCAGTGGATAGAACTACAGCCCTCAGTCAGGAGGACCTGAGTTCAAATGTGATCTCAGACACTAGCTGTGTAACCCTGGGAAATCACTTAATCCCAATTGCCTCAGAAAAAAAAAAAAAAAAAAGAAGAAGAAGAAGAAGAAGAAGAAGAGGAGGAGGAGGAGGAGGAGGAAGAAGAAGAAAGAAGAAGAAAGAAGAAGGAAGAAGAAGAAGAGAAATTAAAGCCATCTATAGTCATATGAAAAAATGCTCAACATTACTATTGACTAGAGAAATGTAAATTAAAACAACTCTAAGTTACCAACTCATACTTAAGATAACAGAAAAAGATAAAGATAAATAGTGGAAAGAATGTGGGAAAACTGGAACACTGATGCATTGCTGATGCAGCAGTGAAATGATCCAACCATTTTGGAGAGCAAATTGCTATTAAACTATTCATACTCTTTGATTCAGCAATGTCAGTACTTGGTCTGTATCCCAAAGAAAGAAAAGGATACATAGATGCAAAAATGTTTTAGCAGATTTTTTTGTGGTGGCAAGAAATTGGAATTTGAGTAGAAGCCTATCAATTGGGAAAGGATTGAATAAGTTACAGTATATGAATGTAATATTATTATTCTGTAAGAAATGATGAATAGGCTGATTTCAGAAAACTCTGAAAAGACTTACATGGATTGATACTGAATGAAATGAGCAGAACCAGAACATTGTATACAGTAACAGCAAGACTGTGTGATGATTAACTATGACAGACTTATCTCTTCTCAGCAATACAATAATTCAAGGCAATTCCAATAGACTTGTGATGGAAAATGCCATTTGTACCCAGAGAAAGAATTACAGAGACTGAATCTGGTTCAAAGCAAACTATTTTCATCTTTTGTTTGTTTGCCTTTTCTTTGTCTTTTTTCCCCCTGATTTTTCTTTCCTAACATGACTAACATAGAAATATGTTTAAAATTATTGTGTGTGTATAGCCTATATCAGATTGCTTGCTGTCTTGAAGAGAGTGGAGGTAAGGAGAAAAAATGTGGAACTCAAAATCTTACAAAATGAATGCTGAAAACTATCTTTATGTGTAATTGGAAAAATAAAATTCTACTGGATCAGGAAAAAAGACTTAGCTTTAATCCCAATTTCTACAGGAGCCTCTCCCAGGCCTCCTAGCTGCTAATGCTTTTCCCACTGAAATTAATTTCTATATGTTCTGTACATATCATATATATTTATATATATCTAGTAATCTTCATGTTTGCTTCCTCCATTAGAATGTGAGCTGCTTGAGGGAAGTCTTTTTGTCTTTTCTGTGTCTGGCATATATACATGTAGTAAATGTTTAATTAATGCAAATTGACTGAATGGTCCTTAGACAATGGGTAAGACTTCAACAAGTGGAGAAGAGATAGGAAAAATATAGAGTAATCATAAAGAATGTAAAGAACAAATAAGATAATAAAGTGAAGAGCTACAAAGAGCCTCAGAGATCATCTAATGTAAGGTTTGGTGGGAGTATAGGGTATGTAAGCTTTAAAAAATAATGGAAGATGAAAAAATAGGTCTTGAACATCAGTCTAATGAGTCTGGTCTTTATTAAAACCTGAGAGTTAAATATTAAATCAGTCAGGAAATGATGCATTCTTGTTTGTTTGTTTGTTTGTTTTTCTTTCTAATTTACAAGGCATCTGCTTTTTCCTTCATGGAAAAAGAAAGTTTAATCCTCTTCAAATATTGATTTCTTAGAAATAGTCAATATTTTTTAAAAAACCTTCAAGGTTTTACAAAGTGATTTTTCATAATTCTCAAAACGTCTACCTATAAGATTGTTGTGAGGACAGTGCTTTGGAAAACCCTAAAATAATATGTAACAGAATTATTAGTAGTATTTGTTTCCTAAGATCTTGGAGCTAAGAGTTTAAAAGATGAGTTTAAAAAAATATTACTTGTGGGCCAAGCATTTATCTTTTCAAACAACTATTTGAACACATGGACAATTATTATTATCAGTAACAATATCAGGAAGACTTACATCTGTAGCTATTTGACAATTGATTAGAAACAACTATGCTTTAAAAATCTGTCAGGGCCACTAAGCTACTCTCTTATACCATTATCTTACCTGCTTTGCACAAAAATGTCCTTGCTCAGAAGAGAAATGAACTATGTAAGAGAATGTGAGGACAATAAATATTTTTTTAAACACTACTTAAAAAAAAAACCCTCAAAGTTCATATTCTGCTGAGATTGGATCCAGAATCAAAGCATCTTAGATTAGAAGGGGCATTAAAGGCCACTACCTGAAGTATTAATTCCTATCTTTAATGTTCACAATAAGTGTTTATCTAGCTTTCATTTGAAGACATTTGAAGACTCTTAACAATGCATTCCCTACCTCCAAGAAATCTCAATTTGTTGTTGAGAAATATTGATTGTTAAGAAATTCTTTCAAAATCAACCTTTCTATAATTTTCACCCATTGGTCCTACTTCTATTTTCTGGGGCCAAGCAAAACGAATCTAATTCTTTTACACATTTAGTAGTGGCATCTAATGCACTTATGTTCTGTTTTATATAATAGTTATTTACATATATGTATATACAATGTATGTATACATACACACACATACACACACACAGAGATATACAATGTATATATACTAGGAGTTTCAGAAACAAATCAAAAGCCTGACACTAAAGCTTTAATGGCCCTGATGGGATACTTCAATTATACCGACATCTGTTGGAGCTCCCTCTCTGCCAAAAACAGAGCAGCTAATAATTTGTTGATTTGCCTTAATTATAATTTCATCCATCAAAAGGTTAAAGAACTAACAAGGAGAACTGCTATTTGGTTGTGATGCTTAGCAACATAAAAATAAATAAACAAGTTGATGGACTGGAAAAAATGCAATCTTGGAAATAAGTTAATCAATCCATTTTAGGATTTGTGATAGGGAGAGTAAGTCAGGATGACACTGTAACTGACATAATTAATTCTTTTGGAAATCAAATTTTAAAGGCTCAGAGAAAGAATTGGAAGGATCTCATAGACTACAGTTACACATGAGTCATCCCAGGAGAAATTAAAAGCTTTCAAAAATGAAATTCTGATAAAAAAAAAAAAGCCCCAATACTTCTAATGAGGATAAGTTATCTAAACAAAGATAAATGTGAATAGGGAACTCACCCAGATTTGGGGAAGACATGGACATAAGATAGAAAGGAGGGCAGATGATGAAGAATGAATAGTTTATTTGTCTAGTAATACTGGTTGGGGAAAGAGGATCAAAGAAGGGAGGGGACTGCTGTTTGGGGTGTGCAGAATGATAGCAAAGTACTACAGAAAGAAGGAAGAATGAATCAACTCTTATTTTAATTCTGTTTTCATTGCCAAGCTGAACAGTGTTTGTATTGAAAGGACATATATGAAATATAATAAAACACCTAACAACTTAAGAAATTCAAGTTGACTGGTTCATAGATACTACATTACAGGGTAATAAACAATTGCCAAATGTGACAGCTGAATTATTTACCTGGGAGTCTTTAAAGTTTGTAAAGTCTTGGGATTGGATATGGAAAATTTTTTTAAAAGTCAATAGAGTCAGCAGACTATATGCCAGTGAATTGACTTCAATTCCTGGAGAAATTATAAAATATATATTAGAGAACTACTGAAAAGGAAGTAATGCCAGTAACTAGGAGGCACAGTGCATAGACCAATGGACTTGAGACTCAAATTCAAATCTAGTTGCTGTGCTGACCTTATGCAAATCTTTTCTCCTCTTAAATAAGAGGGGATAATAAGAGCATTTGCCAGGGTTGTGGTGAAGATCATAAGAGATAACATATCAGTGTTTTGTAAACTTCAAAGTGCTATATAAATGCTGGTTATTATCATGATCAAAAAATCTTAGTAGTTACTATTGGCAGATCAGGAGAATGCCATCAATATAATTTATTCAGAATCAGCAAAGCATTTAACAAAATGTTTTATTTTATTCTTGTATGCAAGATAGCTAGAAAATAATAGAATTAGGAAGATTATGAATAGATTTGAATATCAGGACCTCAGATATAGTGATGAATAGTTTGTTGTCAGCTTGAAGTTCCCTAATGAAGTGCCCCTAGCATAAGACTATGCTTGTTTTTGTGGTGTTCAACATTTTTTCATTAAGGTTTAGCTATAGATTTGCTTGTCAAATTTGGAGGTGACACAAAGATGAATTAGTGAAAACATCTGGGGGCAGCCAGGTGGTGCAGTGGATAGAACACCAGCCTTGAAGTCAGGACGATGGGAGTTCAAATCTGGTCTCAGACACTTAACACTTCTTGGCTGTGTGACCCTGGGCAAGTCACTTAACCTCAATTGCCTTTAAAAAAAAAAAGAAAGAAAGAAAAAGAAAAAGAAAACATCTGAATGAAGAGTCAGTATTCCAAACAATCTTGATATTAAATTTTTGGTTCAAAACTGATAAAATTTAAAGAAATTGAAAAAAAAGATTGCTTGCCTCAAGGGAAAGAAGAAAGGGAGATAATTTGGAATTCAATTAAAAAAAGAATGTTGAAAATTATTACATAATTGGAAAAATAAAAATTTTCACTTAAAAATTAACAAATAAAAATTCCAACTTGGTCTAATTGTACTAATAGCATTAAGAGGAATTTTTCATACCTGCTAGTGAAAGATCTTTTTGTCTACAGAATCAAGGAAATCAAAAGTGGACATATAGTCTTAGACAAAGAAAGGAAGATAGATATTTAATAATAACAAAAAATGATTCACATTTAAATAATCATAGTATTTATATAATGCTTTATAGTTTTAAAAAATTAACCTTGGGAAGTAGGTAGTTTAAGTACAGAAACTATATTCCAAAAAGACAGACTATTTAGTGTTTTCTTAAAAATTTCTTTTCCTTTTCCAGCTACTGTCCCTGCAACTATTTTAAAGATATAAATATATATACATACATACATATATACATACACACACATATCACATTTTATTTATGCTACACAAAGTTACAACTATGAAAGCTCTTTGGACAGCTTTCCTTGAGGGGGTCAACCATAAAACACAATTACAAGAAAATTTGCTTTACAAATCATTAGCAAGTTTTCCAGTACCTTCTTTTCCTGCTTGGGCACAACTGAGAACCAAATAAGTAAAGTTAAATAGTTCTCATTATTATTCACTAGCTTCCCTTTGCAACTGACCTCCCTTCCCCAGACCCTAACGACTGTGCTTCTAGATAGAAGGGGCCTGGAGATAAAAGAAAAAAGTTAAAAAGCAAAAAAACGCAAAACTATTGGAAAGTAAGAAAAAAACATCTTGGCAAAAAAATGAAATGAGATTTAAAAAACAACAACAACCAAAAAGCAACAAAAACCAGTAAAGAACAATAAGGAACATTTCAGAAAATCTACTTTGAAAGAAAATGAGGAGTTCTTCTTGAGTAGGAAGCAACTCAATCAATCCCTTTTACAACCTAAACCATGCTTCCCCTGGGAGCCACCCACTAAACACAAGCACAAGGAAAAGGTTTACCTTATAAACTAGGAGTTTTCCTACACCTTCAAATCTAGGTCCAGCACTTCAGAAAAACAAATAAATACTCAGTTGGCAATTAACACAATAATGAACACCACATAGTCATTTTCTAGGATTTTTAGATAAGCTTCACTGTTAATTTCTCTTCGAGACCTAAGATAAATAAAAGTTTATTGCCAATAATCATGTGTGGTTTTAAAAATTATTCTTCTTCTTCTCTAGACCACACTTTTTTCCTCTCCTATTTCTTTGGGAAGAAAGTAACAACATTCTGTATTTATGTACCTGAATGAATATAACTTGTATCTAATATCATACCCAATTTTGGTTAATAGTTTAAAAAAAATACTCCAAAAGGAATACTAACCTAAAAATTTGATTTATTGGTATTATAGTAGCTTAAAATTAACCTAGTTAAAGAATAAACTTCAAGTTCAACTTGTCTTTTGATGGCAAAAGTAGAGAAAGGAAGAATAATTAACTATAGCAAAGCCCACAGGCTGGGCTACTTTATTCTCTGATAGATTACTTTGTCCTGTGCTATGAGGGCTAATGGTCAGGTTTGTTGTTACACTAAAACTGAAGTTAGACAGCACTTCAAGTTACTGCCTCAAAACCAAAACTTAAAACTTTTCCTTCAGTAACCAACTATCTCTAACTTGAAATTTAACGACCAATTCTGCATTTAGGCCAAAGCTGTCACAATGTGTCCTATAAATGTGGATCTAAAATATGTTTCTAAACAAAAAACTTCCATTTACCAAAGAATTATTCAGTGCCTATCATGTATAAGGGATTGGTGCTAAGTGCTAAGTGCTGGAGATACATAGACAAAAAAAGAAACATTGCCTACCTTTAAGGAAATTACACTCTATTAGAGTAAAATTCTCTAGTAAGATATATTCCATTAATGTTAGGCACTATTATGTTATTTATTTTAAAAAAGTTTTCTCTTATTTCAATTTTAAATGGGAAGGAATGGGGGAGGAAGAGGGAAAGTGACCTTGTCATATCTATCACTGGCTTCAAGGGAATTAATTCACCACACAAGGAAATTTAAGAATGTTCTATAAATGATTGTTGCTACTCTAAACATTTCCTTCTTATCAAACTTGGACTTTTCTGCTTACATAGGACTTTGTTTTCTTTACCAATTAGTGTAAAGTTCTAGAATAATTTGCTTTTAAGTCAACACCTCAATTACAAATGATGTGATGTACACTACTTTTTTCACGAGAATTCTTTGGAGATGTGGGTCCAAATCATAAAAGTGTTATTCTCATACCTGCCATTGGCACTTCACGCTATAGGGAGGAAATTAAAGTAAATAGAGGATAAGAACTGAGTTCTCTACTGAACAGGATTTGAGTTGCCCTAAATCAGGATGCAGAATAACCTTCTAAAGTCTAGGTCTGTAAATACATACTAGCAAATCCCTTCAAGATAACTCTTCTACAGATACTTTTATACTCCTTGCTGAAGGAGAGGAATTGAACTACACGTTTCATTCACCACTTATCTACTTCAATTTTTAGAATGTTATGTTAGAATAGAAGGTCTTTGAGGTTATCCAGCACATGGTGAGGAGAACATGTGTCAATCCTAACTTAAATTCTGCTCTGGATAGATTAAACAAGGAAGAATCAGGAACTCAATAACCCAGTGTTTAATAAACCAGAAAATAAAAATTACTTAGCAAAAAATTCCCTACTTGGTAAAAAGCTGCAAGGAAAAGCAGTCTGGAAGAAATAAAGCCTGTGCCAATATCTTTTTTTTTTTTTTTTTTTTTTTTTTTTTTTTTTGCTGAGGGAATAACTGAGGTCAAATTTGAACTCAGTTGCTCTTGATTTCAGGGCTGGTGCTGTATCCACTGCATTACCTAGCTGCCTCCCTGTACCAATATCTTAAATTACTCTATATTGCACAATATATTCTAAATGGATGTATAATCTTAATATTAAAGATCACACTATTTAAAAAGAATTAGAAGAGAAATATATCATATACCTTTCACAGATACCTGAAGGAGGTGTATTCTTATACGACATAGGTAATTAATAAAGATGAAAGAGAGAGCTATGATTACATCAACTTGAAAAGCTCCTGTATACAACAAATTAACTCACCTAGGATGAAAAGGGAAGTTGTTGATTGGGCAGAAAATATCTATATTTTCTCTGATAAGGATTTAGAATCCAAGTAATACAAGGTATTCAAAAAATTTGTAGTGAAGAAAAAATTTATAGCTATGCTATTGACATTTAAAACTGCATTAAGACTTCTGGGACAGGGGCAGCTAGGTGGTGCAGTGGATAGAGCACCAGCCCTGAATTCAGGAGGACCAGAGTTCAAATCTGGTTTCAGACACTTAACACTTCCTAGCTGTGTGACCCTAGGCAAGTCACTTAACCCCAGCCTAAAAAAAAAAAAAAAAAGACTTTTGGGACATCTTGTATCAACAATTAATATATACAACTGTATGTGTATGTGTGTGCGTGTGTATATATATATTTTTTTCCGGTAGAAAAGTGATCAATGAATATGAATAAATAATAAAACTTACAAGCTATTAAGCTATGGGAAAGAATACTACAAATTACTCTTCATAAGAGAAATCCAAAATGAAACAACCCCATAGTTCCATCTCTTCCCCACAAATTGGCAAAGATAAAACATGGAATAGTTAATGTTGTAGGGAGGTTATGAGAAGACAAGCCCAATAGTGCATTGTTGGAGAAACTATAAATCAACACAATTATTTTGAAAATCAATTTGGAATTATGCAAATGAAGTGACTAAAATATCCATGCAACTTTGATCCAGATATTCTAATACTAGGCTTATTCCCCAAGGAACCCTTTGATAAGAAGAAAATCCCCACATACACTAAATTATAAGTAGTTCTTTTTGTGAAAGCACAAAATCAGAAACAAAATAGTTGTCCACTGATTATAACAGCCTAAACAAGCTGGCACATGAATTTAAAAGAATATTAATAGAAAATATAGAGAAGCTTGAGAAAACTTATTAATCAACACAAACTGATGCAGAATAAAGGAAGCAGAGCCAAGAAAACAATATACTCCCATTCTTCAACAATGTAAACAGAACCAACCAAACAAACAAACAAAAAAATCAAAAGTCAGTGTTACAAAATTACAAAGAGTAAACATTACTAGAAATAAGAGATATGAGAAGACCCCCCCTCCAGCCCCACCCTATGAAGAGATGGGAGATGCACAAGTGTTATATTTGCACATATTTGCATACTTTTTCATGTATTAGGCTACTTATTTTTTTTTCTTTTGTCTTAAAAATATTAGACATGGTGGAGTTGTGAACTGATCCAGCCATTCTGAAGAACAATTTGGAACTCTGCCCAAGGGATTATAAAACTGCATACACTTTGATCCCACAGTGCCAATCCTGGTTTTGTATCCCAAAAGATCATTAAGGAGGGAAAAGGACCCACATGTGCAAAAATGTATGTCAATTCTTTTTGTAGTGGCAAGAAACTGGAAATTGTGGGGATGCTCAAATTGGGGAATGCCTGAATTGTGGTATATGAATGTTATGGTATGTTATTGTTCTATAATAAATGATGAGCAAACTTATTTCAGAAAAACCTGGAAAGACATGAAGTGATGCTGAATGAAGTGAGCAGAACCAGAACATTATACACAGTAACAAAATTATGTGGTGAAGAACTGTGGTGGATTTGGTTCTCAGCAATGTGGTGATTCAAAGCAATTCTAATAAACTTGGGATGAAAATGCCCTCCACATCCAGAGAGAGAGAGATGGAGACTGAATGTGGTTCAAAGCATAGTATTTTCACCATTTTTGAGAACTTATTTGCTTTTTCTTTCATGGTTTTTCTTTTTTTGTTCTGATTTTTCTTTGATGATATGCCTAACATGGAAATACATTCAAAATGATTCATCATATCATAATATCAGATTGCTTGCTGTCTTGGGGAATGGGAAAAGAAGGGAAGGAAGGAGAAAATTTTGGAACTCAAAAATCTTACAAAGATGAATGGTGAAAACTATCTTTACATATAATTGGAAAAATACCATTGAAATTTTAAAAAAATATATTGAATGAGTAGCTCTTTCTTTATAAAGCACATGGAAGGATACTGGGAGAAATTAAGGTAATGTTAAAAAAAAAAAAGGTATCAATAAATTTTTTTTTTAAAATTTAGTTCAAAGGCCCCAGGATAATATTTATTAAGCCCTTATTAGCACATTGCCTAGCACATATTATTTGTTTATTTAATATGGCTTTATTTTTAATTTATTAGTTACATAGTAAAATAATTATTAAGTATTATTATTCTGTTAAATTCTGAAACCTGCTCAAGAGCAATGGTGTCAAACTCAAATAGCAACCCTTCCAGCAGCACACTGACTGAGACATGTTTAACATTAACATTATAAAAGTAAGTTTTATAATTCAATTTTTATAATCATGGGCATATTAAAACATATTTTGTAACTGCCTGCACATAACTGCGTACTGCATAATGTAACTGTCGTATATAATGAATTTATCATATTTAAATTTTTATAAATATACATAATGCAAATTTTCTTTTGGAGAAGAGAAATTATATTAAGCATTTAATGAATAAAATCTCCATTTAAAATAAATAAGTCTTCACTACCTAATTTTTTTTAATTGCTGAAAAGGCACTTTGGGACCCTTGATGTGGGTCACTACGTTTCATAGGTTTCATAGGAATCTGAGTTCGAGGGAAGGGAAGAGCCCCGTCCATGACTGCAGAGTCAGCCTTAACCTCTGCCCGCCCGGCCACCAGGTCACAGGGCCAGCGGGCGGCAGAGTGGGACGGCCCGAAGCCTTTCCCGAGCCCCCGGGGCACATGTCCGCGTACAAGCCCCCAGTTCCGGGTGCGGGTTCTCCTGAACGGCGAGCCCCGAGCCGCCCCCAATGCGCCGGCGCGACCTCCGCCTGCCCCCGCTCCCTTCCTGCCCTCCCCTCCCCGGGAACTAGCTGAGGCGGGAGTTTTCCCCGGCTCGCGGTGCGGCAGGAGCCCGCGGCCTCCCCGCCCGCCCTCTCGGCGAAAAGTACACACCGGCTCCCCGGGGCGGAAGCCTCGGGCTGCACGCGGCGGTCCCTCGCAGGCCCGAGCCGCCCGCCTGGGACGGCCCGCCCTCGTCCCGTAACCGCCGCGTCTCCTGACAGGAGCCCCATTTCCGCCCGTTGCTGGGCAGTGACTACGCGGTGGGTCCTTCCCCCAGAGACTCCCGGCTCGCGCGCGGGGCTCGGCTCTAACGTTCCGCGGGGCTCGGCGCTCCGCTCTGGGCCCGAGGCGGCCGACCCCGAGCTGGGGAGCGGAAATGAAGCTCCGGTGCAGCATCTGCTCCACACTGCGCCCCAGGCCCCATCCCCAAGGGGAAGGCCTCAGACGGCTCAGGGAGGAGCCCGGAAATGATCACCGTCACCCCATGTCCGAGCCGCTCAGGGCTTCCGCCCGTGCCGGGTCCTCTCCCCGGCTCAGGCTGACCCCCAAACCTAACCTCGATTGACCCCCAAGTCCCGGCCGAGTGGCCCCAAACAACCCCAGATTCTCCCCTGAAGCTCCAGATGTGCCCCTCTCATCACAGGAGCATCACTGCACCTCAGGACCCCCAGGGAGCCAGCTGGCCGCGAGGAAGATGAGGCGGGAATGTGGGATGATGGCGAGCCATCGCTCTTTTCTGTGGGATCACGAGACCTGACTTAGGGTGCTGATGTGTGGCTGGAGCTTCTGCCTAATCTGTGAATGAAGTTCTGGGTCATTGTGAGCCCCGGATGAGGGGCCAGAGTCAGGGCCAGCGTAGAGTTAAGGATAGATTCACACACCTGGGGCTGGGGTTAAAGGTCCCTGTTCGGAGGGCCCTGCCTAAGGTCAGGCCTCTAAAATAGTCACCCTTACTCCAACTCGGTCTGTCCTAAAAACAACCATTTCTACAGGGGAAGTATTTGTCTTTGGGGTGCTGAGTAACTCAGAGTTCAGGCTCTAGGTCATAGCTTAGTCACGTGCTCCACGTTCTCTTGTATGGCCTCAGAACAGAAGGCGAGGGGAGACTTTCCTAGGGTGGAGGCGGTGGGAAAGAGGGCCCTCCCCGACCCTCCCGGTGCTCTGACCCTGCTGATAACCGCCCCACCCAACATCAGTACCTGATGCTCTCCTAAGATTGTCAGGAGGGAGGCCCAGCCCCACCTCGGCTCTCAGCCTCCGAACAACATTACACTTTATGCCTCCCCTTTAAAGAACATTGAGTACTCCCAAAGGATTTGTGACTCCTCTATCTACTGAACATTTCAGACCAAATCCTCCCTGCCCAGAACTGTGATGTGCTCCCCGTCCTGACCTTGCCAGCGCGAATAGAGCGTTCCCTGCACCGTGCAGACATGGGAAGGGAACGCAATACGAATTCAACACGCTTATGTCTGAGTCCCAATTCTACCACTCAGGTTTCCTCTGTAAAATGGGCATCCTGATACTTGTACCATCTGTCTCATAGCAAGTGCTATGACAAATTTTAAAGCACTATGGAAACGTGAGTTAATTTTAATTTGGTTATTACCCCAACCATAATCTGGGCCTGCTAGACCTTCCTGCGGACACCTGGCCTGATGGAGAACTGTATGGCCACCCATTCTGGTCTGGACGCAGGGATGGAAAGAAAAAGATCACAAGATCATGAATTTATTAAAGCTGAAAGGAGCCAAATCCAGGCTCCACAATTTGCCATTGAGGAAACCCAGCTTCACCCGGCTAGTAAAAGTCTCAAATGGGGCCCTACAGAGATTAGTGCTCTCCATGACTCCTGCACCCCCAAAGAACAAGAGTTTTAAATCCACAAGGATTCCTAGTGCTAGTGCTCTTAGCAGCTGTTCCTGGTCCAGCCCACCGCCCAAAGCAAAAATATACAAACACACCTGATGTAGGCTGGATCCGGGGAATCTCTAGCCAAGGGAAGTCTGGTTAGGACCAGAGGAACAGCAGCATTAGAAGCTTGGACAAATTGAATGAGCTGAAAACCAGGTCATTATCCCATCAGAACTCCCTTCCTGGCTTCCCTTGGGCCCCACCTACCCTCAGGCCTGCTGAGGGCTGATAAGAAAGCTGGAGAATTTTCCTGGGGAGGTAGACCCAAGCAAGGGGTTAGCTGACACAGGAGACTCAGCTCTAGTATGGCAGAGAGGCAGAGTGAGGGAAACTGGAAAACTTCAGCATGCAGAATGAAGATTTCAAGGGACTTTGGGTCATCGAGTCTAAATGCTCTTGTTTCAGATAAGAAAACTAGGGCCCATAGAAAGGAAATGATTCATATAAAGTTACACAAGAAGTTGTGGCAGAGCCTCTAATTTGGTTAGTAACTTTCTTGACCCTTCTGGAGGGAGACCAGACCATCCGAGATCAGATTGATAACATGTTCAAGAAGTTATGAAAGAACCAAGGCAAACTACTAATCCCTCTCTCCCACAAGTCAGCAGCAAAGGATGGATGGCTGAAAAGGAGCCAACATTGCAACCAACGTGTTCCCTTTTCTGACCATAATGATCGCTTCCCAAGTCTTTCTACCCTGCTACTACCCAACCTTCCAGGACCCAGGAGTCACCTCCCCTACAATAACTGCTCTCCTCCCCACCCTCACTCCTTTCCTTTGCAGACAATCTTACCAGGAGAGTCCAGCTCAGCTTCTGTCAGGAAGTTGTCCCTAACTACTCCAACTCATGGTAGTCTTTCCTTAATTGTTAGTATTGCCTTTATGAACTGCCTGGCATTCTTAATGTTTATGTTTCTCATTCTCTTCCATCACAAAGCAGGAGACAGAAGGGAATAAGAGGAGAGGAGATTTGTTACAGAAGAGTCAGTAATTTAGGGTGATTTTGAAACCTATTAAGATTTAGAACTAAAAGGAAACTTTCACAATTGAGAGATGAGGAAAACTTGCAGAGGAGGTCATAGGTTCATAGTGTTGGAAGGGACCTGAGAAGCCATCCCACCAAAACCTCTCATTTCACAGATGGGGTAAGTCAGGCATAGAGATGTTAAGGGACTTGTCTAAAAATCCCACTATAAGCAGCTATGCCAAATCCAAGCCCCCCATCTCTCAATCTAGTCCTCTTTTTCACTACTGGAAAGAAAATTCTTAGATTATAGATTCTTAGCTTTATGGTATCTTTCCTCTTAACCTCCCCCCCCCCCAACCCCATGCCATGTGGTATCTCTCCTAACTCCACTGTGCTTCCCAACCCCACTTCTCCTAGTAATAGCTAATTCTTTTAGAGTGCTAAGTCCTTTTCAGAATTTAGCCTAACAGTTAAGGGCATGCCCCATCCTATGGGGTGCTTTCTTTCTATTGGGCAAATTGTGAGTTTCCACTGAGGAACTTGTTTTTCATATGCTCTCCCAACACTATTTCAAATTTACCATTTCCAATGTCTTATGTATCCATTTTTTCTGTAATCTATCTCCTAAACAAATCTATCTTTTGCCAAAGAGAATGGTTACTGTGAATTCTTCACATGACCAAAATCCAACTTTTAGCGCCTGCCATTATCTGGTATTTATATCACATCATTTTTGGTGCTTAACCCCACATCAAAAAGGTCTATAGGCATCATCAGATTGTCAAAGAGGCCCCTGACAGAAGAGAGGTTAAGAAACCTTGAACTCCAGGGGCAACTTAATTTCCTCAAAATATTTCACTTCAGAAATAGGGAGAAAAAAATTCAACTTTTTATGGCATAAATTGAGTCCTATAGATAGCTTTTTCCTCTTTAAAATGAAATTTGTTTAGATTTATGAAGTCCCATTCAATTCTAAATCAAATGAGTATATATTTGAAAATAGGGCTAAGGATAAATTATAGATAAGGATCTTCTATATCTAACAGATAAATGATAAGTAAATTGAGTTGATTCTTCATGATCCCATTGGGGCTTTTTTGGTAGATATACCAAAATGCTTTTCCTTTTACTTCGCTCATTTTACAGACGAGAAACTGAGGTAAACAGGATTAAGTGACTTGCCTAGTCACTCAGCTAAGTGAGAATTGAGATCAGATTTGAACTCAGGAAGATGAGTCCTGCCTCCAGGCCCAGTATTTTAATGTATTGTGCCACTTAGCTGCCCTATTATGGATATCTATGTTGTTGACTTTTCTTCAGAGGCTATGAAGTCCTTCTCTGCTCCTTTCTTTCATTGCCCCAGTTTCCTATTCTCTCTTACCCGCCAATACTATAACCTTTTATGTAGCACATTACAGGACTGGGAAAAGACTTGATTGGTTGATGCTGAATTAACCTTCAGTCCCAGAATCTTTACCTTGGAACTATTCAGGCCCCTACTCCTGGGAGTCAGGGCCAAGAATCCCAGAAACATGAGGCAGATTAGCAAACAGCTGTTGGATGTTCCACAATGTGTCCCTCTCACTCCATTTGGAAAGAACCTTTTGCAAAGTGGAGTATCTTCTCATGGTTCAAACAGGGAAAATGAGGCATAGTCCCAGATCATACTAATAGGACAAGAACACAGGAGTCCTAACCCTTGCTTCATGACATCCTGATGATACATTAGTGTCTGGGACAGAGAGTCTCCCGCTCCTCCTGCCCAGTGCCCCCCAGATTATCTTAAGGGCTACATTTGATATTTAAAAATTTTGACACAATTATCTCCATTGTCAGCTACCAACAGTCGGCCATGGGAGGCACAGGCCACTCCTGTGGGCCTTTGTAGACCTTTAGATACCAGTCTCACTGGGGCTCCAGTTGGTGGGAATAGGGTTACTTCTTTGCGCTGTTCATCAGCAACAATTATGTTGTCTTGGGCATCAGTGCAGACACCAGCAGGGTTGCCAAATGGGTGCTGAAAGCGGCTGCCCAGCGAGCCCAGTGGCTGGTGAGCATGGCCAAAGAGGTGGACATCTCCACACTCTTCACTGACCACAAAGCCCCCATCTGGGCCATTACTCACATAACGGGGGCCACACAGGCCAGAGACAGCAGTCAGACTAAGGACCTTGAATGATGAGTTCAGTGAAAAGCTATGGATTAAGCCTGAGACATAGTCTGCTACTAGGAAGCGTCCCAGAGCATCGACTCCCAGCCCTCTGGGGGATGCAAAGGTCAAGATTTTCACCCATTCGCCTTTGGAGGCCTTAGAAAGGTGGTGGAAGGCAAAAACTGCTCTATGGACCAGGCTGCTGACCAACACTAGCCCTGAGCCCGTCACAGTCACATCCTCTGACACAAAGGCTCCTGGACCTGGCAGGCTGCAGGGCAGAGAATGGAGAGGGTGGCCAGAGAGGTCAAGGATTTGGATGCAGGGCGCCTCATCAAAGGTCAGGTAGAGCATCCCATCCAGGGAACAGTGCAAGCCTCTGACTCCCCCTGGAGTGGGGATCTGCCTTAGGAGCCGGTCCTGCTGGAATCGCAGGAGCTGACCCACGTGGTCCAGTTCCATACACAGGCCGTGGCTTTGTTGGGCCAGGTGGTGAAGGTGAGGGCCAGTGAGCAGGCTCAGGCCTCCAGGGTGTTCCAGAAGAGGGCTGGCCACTTGCAAGGTATGATCAGAAATGGCTTGGAGGGCATGCATGGCCCTGAGGAACTCTTCCTTCTGTTGCCTACCTGTGTCCGAGGCATGTGCCATCTCTGCTCCCAGAGCCAAAGGGAGTCCGAAGGAAGAACTTCCTAACAATCAGATGCTGGCATTGAGTTCCCCATCTCTGGGAGTATTCAAGCAGAGGCTATTTGACCTCTTATCAATCATGCTGTAGAGGGGATTCCTGCATGAGATGGGAAGTTACACTAGATTACCTCTAAATTTAAAATTAATCTTTTCAGCTTTGAGACTTTGCTATAAAAGAAACTAAAGTGATTTTTTTTTAGTCCCTATATTGCAAAAGCCCACCTCAAGCCTTGCTTCTTCAATGAAGTCTTCCCAAGAACCTCTCTCTCTCCTTCACCCCGGAACCACTCTCTCTCCCTTCACCCCCGGAACCACTCAATCTCCTTCCCCTCAGTGGAATCAATTTAAATAGAAAGCTTCGAAAAAAAATGCCAATATTTCATTGTCCCACCCCACCCAGTGACCTCCTCTGAGGCAGGAGAAGCCTTTCCTTCCTATGCCTTTAGTCCTAAAGAGTATGGGTCACTCCTTCTACCTTAGTATAGCTCCCAGAGGAAAGGACAGATTTTAAAGTATTATTAAAGGTTGAGTCTTTTTTTTTTTTTTTTTTTTTGAGGCTGGGGTTAAGTGACTTGCCCAGGGTCACACAGCTTGGAAGTGCTAAGTGTCTGAGACAAGATTTGAACTCTGGTCCTCCTGAATTCAGGGCTGGTGCTCTATCCACTGTGCCACCTAGCTGCCTCTTCAATTGAGTCTTAAGAAACTGTAAAGAGACTACAAAGGAAGCCCCCAAATCCAAGACTAACACTCCAATGAACTATTAGTCATGACCACCCCGGTGTTATCTTCTGCACAGTTTTGGGACCCAAGTATCCTGGGAGTCCCCTCCTCCCTCCCATTTTATCCTGAAATTCATTTGCCAATGGGCAGACTAAGATCTCTGGCTCAGAAGAGGCTCCCAGTCAGCCCTAGGTTGGGGGGAATAGAGGGTGGGTGGGAGATGTCAGTTCCTCCTACCTCTTCAGGACCATTGGGGAACCTGTCTCTCAGCTCCACACACATCTCAGAAACCCTGTGGAGAAGGGGAGGAAAGAAAGACTTATGTTGTTAGAGACCAGACTTCTGTTGACACAGCTTGGCGGAGCCCTGCCCCTGGGCTGTATCCATTCTGGGCCTGGGAAGGTGAGAGAGGGAAAAGGAGTAAAACCTTTGGACCGGTTCCCAGCTCACATCCCTGCAGGGCCCCTGGGGCCATAGGAAAACCTTGAATAAGAGTCTCCAAAGAAAAGCACGCGGGCTGGGCAATTAGAAGAGTTTCCGGGAAAAGAGAAGTTGAAGTTTGTGGAAGGCAGATTTTGAATTTTAATGGAGAGTAAGTGAATCTAGATAAGGCTGGTTGGGAGGAAGTTTTGGGTGAAATGCTACACAGCAGCATTTAAGCTGAGCAAAGATGGTGTAAGCACATCTGGCCAGCAAGCATTTATTAAGGACCTTTTATGAGCCAGCACCCATGCTAAGGCCTGAGGAGACAGGGGAAAAAAATCCCTATCCTCAAGGAGTTCACAGTCTAATAGGAGAAAGAACACACAAACAACTATGTGAAAACTAGATATATAAGGAACAAATTGGAGATAATCAACAGAAAGCATTAGCATTAAAGGAGATTCGAAAAGGCTTCTTTCTTATAGAAGGTAGCATTTCATATGGCATTTGTAGGAAGTTAAGCAAGATGGAGATGAGGAGAAAGAATTGTAGGCATGGAAGACGGTTAAGTGCAAATGTCTAGAGCCATTATTTAAAGGAATTTGGAGCCATTTTGAAAATGTCTAAAGAAGGAGTGTGTTGTGAAAGAGAAGCACTAGATTACAAAAAATCTGAAAGATAGGGAGAGGGCACATTATTAATGACTCTAAAAACCAAAGAGAGGACCTTGTATTTGATCCTGAAGGTAACAGGGAGCCACCGAAGGTTACTGACTATAGGGGTGACACTGCCGGTCAGGGCTTTAAGATCAGCTTGACAGCTGAGGGGGTGGGCTCGAATGGGGAGAAATTTGAGAAAAAGACATTAAGGGTATAACAGTAGTCCAGTTTTGGACTATTTGAAAGACTGGTGATAGTGTCAGCAGAAAGAAGGGGAGGGGGGCAAGTAATGAGAAATGTTACAAGATAAAATTGATGTCTTGGCAACAGATTGGATTTGCAGGGTGGGCTGAGAGAAAACTCGAGATTAAGAGATAGGAGCCCTGGGTGGCTGCTACTCACTGTGGATGCCCTCCCTTCTCTGGGTCTCACTTTTTCCATCTGCCAAAGTGAGAATGATCATTAAGATATCTCTTAAAATACTTTAAGCTAATGATTCAGGGATTCTTGCTGTTTCTTGTTTTAGCCACCAGAGGGAAATCTAGATCAAAATAAAGACCTTGAGAGGAGAAAAAAATGCATGGACCCCTGAGTCATAACATAGCCAACCCTCTGTTTTTTGGGGCCCAAAATAGCGTGGAATTCAAAAGTTCATTTCTCTTTGACTTTGGAATGCATCACGTGTCTTTGGCAGGGATGGAGATAAACATATTTACTTTCCTGCTTCTCCTTGAGGTGAGTTCCCATTTCCTGGATACACACCAGCTGCTCTAGGAATAGATGGAAATCTTTGCCATGGACAATCCCCAAATCAGAGCATGGAGAGCTTTCTTTTTCTGCATATACGTCACGTCTCTTTTATCACAGCTATTGATGCTACATGGTTTCCAGATGTAGTTGAACCAGTCTTAGATTTGGAGGCAAGAATCTCAGTTCAAATCTTTTGACTCCATAATTCATGACTGACTGATTTTATCTAGGCAAGAAACTTCCTTTCTTTCTGAGCCTCAGTTTCTAATCTGTAAAATTAAGAGATTGGACCAAATCTTTTAGAGTTCTTGCAGCTCTATAATCTTTTTAAAAATAAGTTCCTCATTAGTAGATTGTATCTTATTTGTCACATCTTTCCTAGTACTACATAGTACCTTCATGTTTTTTATATAGTATTTAATACATTTTTTTCAAGGACTGAATGACTGCCTGAGAGTGGCCTGTCATCAGAAAGATGGAGATGGTCTAGCACATTCCAGGCTGTTTCTTTAACAGGTATTTAAAAACCAAAGAGAGGACTTTTTGTTCATTCCTGAATGTTAATGAGGAGCCTCTTCGGTGAATGTGGAGAGATAGGAAGGAAATTGGATGAGAACCAAGTGGCTTTAAGGAGGAGAAAACAAACCTTGGGTGACTAAGAGAAGCAAACTGAGAACCAGGGTCAACTTTTCCTTTTCTCAGATAAAGACCAAATAGGAAGAATGGGGTTTTGCATTGCATACAGGATTTGGGTTAGATCCAGTGTTTGTCATCTTTTTGTATCATAGACACAAAACCTATGGGCCTTTTCTCAGATTTTAAACACATAAAATATATAACATTATAAAAGGAAATAATTGTTGAAATACAGTTATCAAAATATTTCTAAAAATAAGCTCATGGGTCCCAGGTTAAAAATTTCTGGTTAGATTAAGAAAAATCATTTCTAATCTTTCAGGATTTTTGTGCCAAGTTTCTGAGGGCACTTGTCAAGTCTCCTCTCCCACAACAATACTACTCCCTCTTAAAATATATTTTTACAATGCTTTAAAATTCACAAAGTATTTTGCATGTTTATTCATTTGTTCTCCACAACAATTATAGGGGTAGATGTTACCTTATTGGTGAAGAGCATGATTCTCACAAAATTTAAATGAGTGGCTAGGCATTACATAGCTAGCAAATGTTAGATTTTCTTATCTATTACTAGCACTCTACAAGAAAAGTAACAAAGGGAATACAGGTGTATTGAAGAAGAGGAATGCTGTTAAACCTTCCCTTCTAATAGGGAATTAAGTAGAAGAGACTCCTATGAGAAGATTGAGAAGCCTGGGAAACACAAAGCACTTTCACACCTACAACATCCTTTGAATAGTAATTCCAGGACCCTAATGAGGATTGTAGAGGGAAGAGAGAACAAGCAATTATTAAGTACCAGATCTTGTGCAAAATGTTTTATAAATATCCCATTTGATGCTAACAATAACCCTGAGAGGGAGGTGCTATTGTTTCCTCCATTTTACAGTTTAGGAAACTAAGGCAGACAGTGGTTAAATGATTCACTCAGTTATCCAATATGTTTGAAGCTGGATTTGAATTCATGTCTTCCTGATATGAGACCTAGAGCTCTATCCATTGCAGCACCAACGGGACAGGACCCAAGTGGAAGTTTCTTATCACTTAATACAATTATATATAAGAAACATTGTGTTGTAATAAAAAGGAGTCCAAGAATTTGGAAGACTTGAAGTAGACCCACAAACTGGCTGTGGCTTTGAGCAGGATGTATTACCTTTCTAAGCCTCAGCTTCCCTACGTGAAAAAGTAAGGGAGATAGCAGTGTCCTGTAGTAAAAGAACTCCATCTGGACCCAGGGAACCTATGTTTGAACCCTGTTCAGCTTCCTATTTGGATAACATTTGGGCAAGTGAGTTCCCCTCTTGGGCCCCTATTTCCACAGCTATAAAATGGGGAGGTTGGATTAGATGGTCTCTTCAGACTTTTCTAATTCTAGACTGTAGGTTCCAAGACCCTTGCATTACCTCTTATTGGCAAGATCCACCTGGTCAGAGCTTCAGTTTCTCAGGGATAACTAATCTAGGGGAAAGCTCCTATCTACCCAAGTAGTGAATCCTTTCCTCTGTAACCTCACCCTTAATAATCTCCAATTCAATCATTTTTTTTTTTCAGTTGTGTCCAACTCTTTGTGAACCTATTTGGAATTTTTTTTGGGGGGGGGGCAGAGATATTAGAGTAGTTTGCCATTTCCTTCTCCAGCTCATTTTGCAGATGAAGAAACTGAGAAAAAATGACTTGCTCATATAATAAGTGTCTAAAACCAGATTTGAACTCAGGAACATGAGTCTTTTTGACTCCAGATCTGGGATTCTTGTGCATTGTATTACTTACCTGTCCCAAAGCCCTCCTCAAAGCACTGAGCCCTAGAACTATTTTTTAAAATCAAATATTGATATACTTTATATACATGCACTCCTAACACCCAAATAGTACCCCAAAAGTACATTTCCCCACCCTGAGGCTGGGGTTAAATGACTTGCCCAAGGTCACACAGCTAGGAAGTGTTAAATGTCTGAGACCACATTTGAACTCCTGTCCTCCTGAATTCAGGGCTGGTGCTCTATCCACTGCACCACCTAGCATTTCTTAAAAACAGTTAAGCAAAATTTGTCTAATGGTATGACTGTTACTAATAGCCCAAATCCTCTTCCACTTCTGTCATTGACTGACTGCTAATAGAAAGGAAGGATGTGTGCTTTAACCTTAGTAGCAAATTATTTAACACTGACCATTGCAGCCTTTCGGTATTCAATTTATTTCTATTGTTTCTGGTCACTGTATGTGTTGGTCTTTGGTGGTCATTGTATATAATAGCAATTCTGTAATACTTCATCCAAACCTTTTCAGCATTTCTCCGAGTCCTTCATATTTTCATTCACAAAAAGCTGCCATAGGGTCCATTAGGTAAATACAGGGCTGGGCCTAGAGTTCAAAAACCTGAGTTCAAATCTGAACTTACTAGCTGTGTGACTGTTGGCAAAATCACTTCACCTTGTTTTCCTCATCTGTAGAATGGGGATAATAATAGTGCTGAACTTCTAGGTTCTTATAAGGATCAAATAAAATAATAATTGTAAAGTATTTAGCACAGTACCTGACACATAGTAAGGGCTACATAAATGTTAACTGCTATTATTACAGAATCATGGGATCACAATTTTTCATATATGGAAAAAACCTTAGATGGGCAAATATCTAGCCCAACCCAAACTGGAAGAATATCTCCTATAAAATTTCTAACTGATTAGCCAACCTGTGATTGAAGACCTCCACGGAGAAGGAAATGGTTCTTTCTGGACAGCTCTAATTGTTAGAAAGTTCTTCCAGACATTAAGCCTAAATTGACTTCTTTGCAATTTCAGTCCATTGCTCCTATTTCTTCCCTCTACAACCCAAAATAGAATGTGCCAAATGTCTTTTCTACATGTTGTTGTTCAGTCATCTTCAGTTGTGTCTAACTCTTAGTAACTCCATTTGGGGTTTTCTGGGCAACTGGGATGGTTTGCCATTTCCTTCTCCGGCTCATTTTACAGATGAGGAAACTGAGGCAGAGTTAAGTGACTTGTCTAAGGTCACACAGCTAGTAAGTGTCTGAGGTCAGATTTGAATTTAGGAAGATGAATCTTCCTGCCACTAAACCCAGTGCTCTGTGCACTATGGCCCCACCTGGCAGCCCTGCTCTGTGTATGGCAAGACTTTAAAACTTCACCACCCTGGTTGTTCTCTTCAATTTTCTAGCTTATCGATATCAAAAATATGGGGCCCAGAATATAATATTCTAAATATGATCCAACCAAGATCAAATGAGATAATATTTGTAAATCTTATAGTAGGTGCTATATAAATCCCGCCTTCCCTTCCCCCAGCTAGAAATGCCATATACTCAATAGATTCCAGAGGTTCCTTGTTACCTGAAGGATCAAACGTAAACTCCTCTGCTTGGAATTTAAAGCCCATTACAACCTGGCCCCAGCCCACCTTTCAAGCCTTATTGCACTTTATTCTCTGCCCTCCCCTCTCCACCACTCCAAATTGCAGTCCAACCAAATGGGTTTTTTTGCTATTTCTCATGCATGACTTTCCATCTTGTGCCTCTGGGCACTGTCTGTTCCCATACCTAGAATTCATTCCCTCCTTACCTTTGTCTCTTAAAACCCTGAATTTCTTTCAAATCTCTGTTCAAGTGCCCTCTTCTTAAGCTTTTCCTCATCTTCTCTTCCTCCCCACTCCAACAAATTAGTATTTTCCTTTCAAATCTTTCCCAGCTTGCATCTGTTTCGTATCATCTTTGTACTCTTAATGCTTAGCACATTGCCTGGCACATTCTAAGTTCTTAACGCTTCTTGACTGACTGACTGACCCACTAATTTCATAAATGTATCTTTTGTCTCTCCTGACTAAGCTGGAGCTACTTGAGACTGTAAACAGTTTTCACTTTTGTCTTTGTATCCTAACATAATGCTTAGCACATAGTAGGTGACTCATTCATTCATTTATTCTTAATACTCTATTTCTGAAAGGTGTCTCTTAAGTTTTTATTTTAGCTGTCACATCACATTGTTGATTTATATTTAGCTTACAGTATGCTAAAATCTCCAGATTTTTTTAAATTTAAAAATGTATCTAGTCATGAGTTCACCATCTTGTATTTGTAAAGTTGATTTCCTGAGCCCCATGTCTATGATTTTACATTTATCACCATTAAATTTCATTTCATTAGATTTGACATAATGTTCTCTAGCTCATAAAGATTTTTTTTGGGAAGGCAATTAGGTGGCAAAGTGGATGGAGCACCAGCCCTGAAGTCAGGAGGACCTGACTTCAAATGTGACCTCAGACACTCAACACTTCTTAGCTGTGTGACCCTGGGCAAGTCACTTAATCCCAATTGCCTCAGCAAAATAAACACTAAGTAAACATTTTTTCCCGGGATTCTATTTATATTATCCATCATCTCAGCTATTGTTTCCAACTTCCTATTATTTGAAAATCAGATAAATTGCTATCTATGCCTTTATTGAAGTCATTGATAAAAATGTTAAACAGCATGGCATCAAGCACACATACTTGGGGCACAATGGAGACCTTCCAAGTTGTCATTAATTCATTTAATACCTGCCTGTATTTTTGTTTGGAATTCCAACTGTTCTAAAACAGCAAACTTTGCCATTATTTACTAGGAGGCTCAGATAACTACAGCCAATGGTAGCTGTTTTTCATAGAGTCTATGAGGCAAAAATGGTTTTTACATTTTAAAGTAAAGTTTTATTGTATTTTAAAATATAAAAACCATTTTTATCTCATTGGCACACTGGTTTGGCTCTTGGGCAATAATTTGCCAACCCTTCACTAGCTCATATTTTTTTATCTTGTTCACAAGAATAAAATAAAAAATAAAATATTAAATGCTTAGCTAAATTCTACAGTAAAGTAATAATGTATTCATATGCCATAGTATATTAGATGATTCTCTAATAATTGTGTACCTTTTTTACTTTCACAGTTTTTTGTTGCTCACAAAAAAAAAATGCTGCTATGAATATTTTTCTAAGTAATGGGTTTTTTCTTGGCATATAATTCCAGTAGTGAGATCCCTGGGCCAAAGGGTATGAAAAATTTAGCAATTTTGCTTTCATAATTATCCCTGGACTTTCTTAATCCTAGAGCTGGTTTGGCTTCCTAGGTTCAGACATCATTGATTACCTACAATTCTTTTCTGCAGTTGCTATCATTCCCAGTGCTCTTCCTCCAATACTCACTTCCTCTTTTCTGCCAAAATTTCCTTAAAGCTCATCTTTTCTCTTCCTAGGGCTTATTCACAAAGAAAAAGGGAGAACAATTCAAAAATAATATGCAAAGGAAAGCAAAGTTAATCATTAATATAGATAAAAGCTTCTGCTCAGCACAGTAGAGAAAGCACCAAAATTTATTAATCCCTCCTCCTTAACTATAGGTCCTAGGCTAAATCCTTAGCCTCCAATGATTCTCAGATCTGATGTATCCTTCTCCAGCATAACTCAAAATGAGGATGCCCTTTTTCTATACCCAGTTTTCCAGGCAGATTGGCTGCCTTATTGTAACCCCCCTCCAGGGGAGTGACCATGTCAGATTCAGAAGAAATATAGATCAATATGACGGCTCTTGGTTCTACTCTTCATTTCAGCAGAGCTTCTTGAGTTCAAAGGGCATTCCCAGATACCCAAACCACTAGTCTCAGAATCCCTCTAGCTCAGAAAGAACAAAGTCTTTGAAATCAGATTCTTGTAAACTCCTCACTTGCTAAGCTTTCCCCCTCGCTTCCATAAAAGAGAGCAAAGGAAACTTACAGAATCATAGGAGTTAAATGAGGGAGGGACCATCAGAATCATCATATCTGACCCCAACAGAGGACCAAACAGACCAGAGAAGTCACAGGATCATGGATTGAGAGCTGGAAAGGTCCTGTGATGAACTACAGTTCATCTAATCCAGTCTTTCCATTTCAAGAGGCAGGAATGAAGTAATTTGTCTGAGAGTACACAGGCAAACAGCAAACTAGAATTCAAATCCAGGCCCTTTGATTACAGATCCACAGTTCTTTCTACTCTGCAACACTGTCCCTACATTAAAAAAAAAAAAAAAATGCAAACAGTGAAAGGCTATTTTTTCACCATTTTAAAAACAAGCTAAAACATCCCTCAAGAATTACAAAGCTTGAGCTGTTCTTCACATTTGTTCTGCTTCCAGGATTGTTAAAAGAATGTTATTCCCTTTCTAAGACTTAGAGATATAAGGAATATCTAGCACTTTCAGGTGTGCAAAAAGCTTTAAAAATATTCTCATTTGATTTTCATGACAACCCTGAGAGGTAGGTGCTAATATTCCCATTCTACAGATGAGGAAACCGAGGTAGACAGAGATTAAGTAACTTACTCAGGATCCCACAATTTGGAGATGTCTATGGCAAAATTTGAACTCTTGTTTCCCTGACTCTAACGCCAGTACTTTACTGCCTCAGATTTACTCATCCTGAGAATAGATCCTTTCAATTCTGTTACAGAATGTGTACTTTGAACCACCCAATTTAAGCCTTTGCCGTTCCCTACCTGGTGTGTGCCCCGTCTCCCCATTGAGACGGGGAGCGCCTTGGCAGAAGGAATCGCTTTGATACATGTCCCTCTCCCAGCGGGTTCATCCCCCCAGCAGAGCCTCTGGGTTAGGTGTTGAGTAAACCCTACTTGATGAGCCTGGCCAGAGTAAGGGGAGAGAGGCCGGAGGCATTTACATCGCTAAGAAAGGCACAGGATGTTGGGGGTCAGCCGGAGGCTCAGACCCCGGGCTTCTCGCTTTCCACTGGATCATGGCCTCCAATGGAGTATTTTAAAAACCAAAGATGGCCAGAAGTTGCAGAATTTGAAGCAACATCTTTAGTGACCTGAGGTTCAATAGCCCTGGAGAGTGGACAAAAGTCATTCTTTACCCTTCGACCGAGGTCTGAGAAGGGCGCTAAATGTCAGACTGGCAGTTTACCTATCAGTGACTGGTGCGTCTGAGAAGTAAGGAAGGGACTGGTGGTAGTTTTGGTTCTAGTCTTTCAATGGACCAGGGTTCAAATCCCGGCTCTGCTGCTTATATTTGTGACCTTGGCAAGTGTTTCCGTTTCTCAGTTTCCTCATTTGTAAGATTAGGAAATTGGATAGATAATCCTATAAAAGCTCGTGATCCCTAGGCCCTAGCCTGACCCTTTAGGGCCTTTGGATGGTAGGGAAGTCCCTGATGTCAGAAAACTCCCTGCTGGATTTCAGACTCTTCCTCCCATGCTGGGAATAGACCTTGGCTCCCAGTGCTGCTCCCTACGTGGGGCAGTGTTCTCCAGGGGTGGAGTCAATCCCATAATATGCACCATCCCATAACACAGCGCCCCAGGCGAGGGATGCTCCAGTGGCCCTGAAGTGCCTGCTGGCCCAGCCTGCAGAGAGGGGGGGGCTGAGAGAGGGGACCCCCTGAGCCCTTGGTGCTGATGCTATCTCCCAGAAGCCATCCCCCCGGGGCCCGCCCGCCCTCCCGGTGCAGATGTTTAATGGGGCGGCAGGAGCAGGGGGCCAAGACCTGGTGAGACCAGTCAGAGCCAAATGGCTGGTGGTGGGCATGGCAGCAAGGCTGAGGACCATCGGAGGCTGGCCCACCGGGGACCTCAGGCCCTAGGGCAGCTTTGGACACTGACTTTCAACCCCCCCCCCCCCAAAGGCAAATCTTTCCCCTGGGAGGAAAATAAAAACTCAAATTTACCTAAGAGTCACTCTGTACACCAGCAGGAAGTTTGTATCAGCCTCTTACCTCTCTTGTAATAGGAACATGGATTTACTTCCCCACTTCTTTTCCCATTCCCCCATCCTTCCCTCTTGTACAAAGAGAAACAGCCCAGGAACCCCCATCCTCCTCCTCTCCTCCCCCCACTTCACTTATGTGAGTATTCCAGCTCCACACAGGCACTTTCTTAACGAGGTGCTAAGTTCTATGGGGCAAAATCAATATCTTATCTAAATGTTGTACCTCAGGCTCTGCACACAGTAGGCAATTGATGTTTGTTGAATGAACATTGTAGTAGGAAAAACACTGGACTTAGAGTCAGGTGGATCTGGGTTCTGGTTTTGCTGCTAACTTCTGAGGGAGGCAACCTTGGATAAGCCTCTGGGCCCTAATATCTTCAACTGCAAAAATGAGGAAGATGCACTAAATACTCTTGAAGGTCCCTTCTAACTTTAGCATCCTGAGTCATATAACTAAGGGCCATCATGCTTCTTTCATTTTTAGGAGCATTGTTAGCTGATGACCAAATAATTTGGAAGATGCTAGGATGTTGATTGCTTCCATTTTCTGCTAGTTCAGGGGAAATCTTTCATTCTTTCCAGGAAAGGTAGGCTCAATCAGAGAGAAAGAGATCAATGAGAGGACAGAGATCAGGAATAAGATGGAAAAGGGAATGGGAAACTCGGTGGGGGAGAATGGAGTCAATGGTAAGGCAAAGTAGAATGAAGGATTAGGAGCTCAGTGAGTGGCTGGGGCTCCTTAAAGAGGAATGGAAGATCATAGAGAGGAATGGAAGCGTAATGAGGGAGGGGGAGCTCATTGTGGGGGTGGGGAGAACAGGGATGGAGTCTCAATGAGGGAAACTCAGTGAGGGAGGTGAGGGCTCTTTCCAGTCAGTGTTGACAATTCCCTAACCAAATGGAGATTCCTGCAGCTAAGGCGATGGGAGAATCCCCTGATGGTCAGGGGAAATGGAGGCTCAGTGAAGGAATTGAGGGGTCCAGAGATAGAACAGGACATAAGTATGGTCACATTAACTCTGAGATCCCATTTTTTTTCTCTTCCTAGAGATTTGTGAAGCCTTTAAAATCTTTTTCTGCCAGGGTACACCACGCCTTGCACAGGCTGGGAGAAACTGGGGAAAGGGAATCCCAGAAGACAAGGGACAAGAAAGGGGATTTATAAATTCATAGCTAGAAAAATAGGTATTAAAAAGACCTGCTTCCCTGAGAAGGGTGGGGTACATAGGACTCCTCTCGGAGCAGGGACTAGGTGCCATCTCTGTTCTTCCTCAGACCTGGAACATGTTCTACCTGCCCTCTCCCCATTTCCCCCAGAGAGAATTTTGATGGCTGAGCTTGGTAGCACCCACTGTGGGAAAGTGAGAGGATTGGTGGGGACCTGGCAGGCTGGGGGTCAGCCGGCTGTGACTGCCGATGTCTATCAGACTGCCTGTCCGTAAAGGGGCCGGAATGCATGGCCATCTGGTGCCGTGGCCAGAGCTGGGGAGCCCCAGGCACAGATGCATCAGGATAAGCAGGAGGCTGGGAGAGCTCAGGAGCTACATTCATTCTTTCCCTTCTTGTTGGCTCCCCCAAACCCTTCTTTCTATAGGCCCCCCCCAAGCATACAGCCTGCATGCCTTTTGCTCCAAGATAGCCTTTAGGAAAGAGGAGGAGGGGTGTTCCTTCAAGAGGCCATGGAACATAGTTTTATATTAAATTCAGCAATTCCTTGGTCTAGTCCTAATTCTGGGAAGTTAGGTAGCACAGTGGATAGAATACCAGACCTAAAGTCATCTTTCTAAGTTCAAATCTGGCTTTAGATACTACTAGCTGTGTGACTCTGGGCAAATCACTTAACCCTGTTTACCTCAGTTTCCTCATCTGTAAAATGAGTTGGAGAAAGAAATGGCAAACTACTCTAGTATCTGTGCCAAGAAAACCCCAAATAGGGTAAAAAAGAACATACCCGACCAGAAATTGACTGAACAAGAAATCCTACTTCTGTGAATGTTTTTCCCTCTCCTAAAAAAGGCCAGTAATTATCTTTACCTTCCTCCCCTTGTTCATAGGAGGCAATGGAGAATATGGGAGTGTGTAGAATACAAGGGACCTACAGAAAGTGACCTAGGCATTTGTAAGACAAGCTAAACAACTGGGTGAAAAGTGCCTCAGTTTCCACGGAGATGGGGCTTCTTAGAATTGTTCATCTCAGCCCTCCCTCACCCAGAAGATTGACGTATACATTAATGCAAAGGAAAGATTTTGACCTTGAAGTAGGACTTCCATAAATACACACTACCTTGAGAAATTCTTATAAAATTGTACAATGTAGAGATGGAGGCAACCTCAGAGAGTGTCCAGTTCAACCTCACCTTTTACATAGAAAAATGAGACCCAGAAAGGAGAAAAATATTTCCACAGTCACTTAAGTAGTAAGTAGCAAAGCTAGGATTCAAAGGAAGGTCCTTAAACTCCTATTCTTTCACAGTACGCAATCCTCCCTTCTAGGTCAATTGTCCCTGTCCCTAAAAATGTTTCTTGTAAATTCACATGAGCTGGGAAGGGATGGGGAACGGTGATCAGGAACCACATCTAAACACCTTGCAATCAGCTACATTCCAAATTCTGCTGGGGAAGGATTAAGGGATGCTTTGTGGATTACAACACTGTGGGTCAGGGTAGGGACTATGGATTATTTAATTTTGTAAGAAGTGTGTGTTCCTTTAGAATGTCCACTTTCAGGACTCTCAGTGGTTCTGAATTATCTATTCCTTCCAATTTTTGATATTTCTAATTTTAAAAAATTATCTGTGTACTTTTATTATCCCTTCCTGCTGTTACCTGCCATTTGGTAACCTGCCATAGTTTGTTTCTGGTTTTGATGATCCTTTTTTATATTACCTGTTTTGAGGATAAGGTGCTTTTGAATTATCTGTGGGCTTTTGATATTACCTATTTGGGGAATAATCTAGAAAAAGAGAAGCAGTCTGAATAATAAAGAACTCCCAGAGCCCACTTGGGCAGGAAGGTGGTTTATATTTTTATACTTGCAAAATTGTGAACAATAAATAAAGGTGACTGTGCAGTCCCCCAACCCCTGCCACCCCCATTATTTCCTCTGCCCTCTTCCCATTTCCCCAGAAATGAATAATCACTAAGAATCCAGGAAGTGATTGTCCTTCCATCCATGCACAGTATAGGATATCCAAGAAGTTGTCCCCTTTCTGAGAGGAACAGAGGGAGGGGAGCCATCATACCAGTTGCAGGAGGGTGAAGGGAGATAAATCTCCATCTAGGAATTCTGATGTATGGCAAAAGTCCTCAGGTCAGTCCTCTCCCTTTGTGCCAGTGCCAAAGACCACATAGTTCCCTTGCCCATGGAGGGACTTTTCCCCGGAGGGCATCAAGAGGGGCAGGTATGACTTGAGGTCAGTCTCAGTCCACCTGAGTGGGGGAAGGCTTGGGTAACTTTCTCAGGCAACCTTAGGCAGACAGAGCCTGCTTGAGACAAGATTTGAGAAGAGTTCTCACCACACCTCAGCCTTCATTTCTCTAGGGACCCTTCTCCTGGCCTCTAAAAGGGGATACCATCTTCCTTCAACCAGATGGGGGCGAGTAGGGGGAATTCTTCTCTTAGACTACATTTGGTGTAGCTTATGTGCAGATCTGATTATATAGAACTGTATATGAAATTTCTTCATGAACTCAGTAAACATTTCCCTAGTGGGGGTGGTGAGCTAGTATGGTTCTGGATAGTGCCTTTATAAGCTGGACTTATAAAGATTTGAAGTGGGGCTCCAGAAGTTGGGGGGAAGATAAGGAAAGATCACAGAATTTAGAACTAGAAGGGACCAACATTCATCTAATCCAGTCTCTTTGTTTTACAGGTGGATAGTATCAGCCAAAAGGTTAATTGATTTGTTCCCTCTCACCATTAATAAATAGCTGGTCTAGTCACCAATGTGCAGTCTTTGTTCTGGGGCAAAGGGGCCGTACCAGTTGGGAAGGGGACTAGGGAGGAAAAAGTTCCTGCTTCTAGGGTAGAATACAAGATCTCTAAATTTCTCAGATCTCTGTACTCTGTACTCTTTTCCTTAAAGTCTAATCTTAATAAAGGATAAGGAGAGGGACTGGACCTGGAATTAATTTCATGAGTACAAGGTTCTCCCAAATAAGGAAATTTCCTCTACCAATCTGGGTTCATACCTTCTCTGCAATATTTCTGGTTTTAGAGAGCTTCCTGAGGCATTGAGATATGTCAAGTAAGACTTGCACTCTGGTCTTCCTGGATTTAAGATTAGATCTCTGCTTTCCAAGCATTCCCTTAGAAAGAAGCTGACATTTGTTTTTAGGGCGCACCCATGGATAGCAGGTCCCTTCCATCCCTTAATCCTACAATTTTTGGATTCTAGGGATGGGATCCAGGGTTGGCCAGGATTAATCAAGAGATTAGGCTATGGAGCTGCTTTAGACTGGGTAGAAAGGGAATAAGGCAGAGAACAGTAGAAAAGAGAGTGGAAGACAACCTTCAGCTGAGATTGGATTTAGTAAGCTATCCCCTTTTTTCCCTAGGTCCCTTATATGGGGAGCTATTTATCAAACTCATTCTAAGTCTACAATAGCACCAGATTTCTCATACAGCAAAGCCCTCCTACCAGTCTTAAGGGAAGGGGCGTTGACTTTTCCAGAGCCCTAGACAGGGAGGAGGTAGCAGAGACAGTATCTAGAGAGAGGGTGCTTTGGCTTGACTCAGCCTGATAGAGGAGCAGATATGTGAGGGCAAGGGGAAAGGTAGACTGGAGGAAGATACAGGAGAAAGCAGGCAAGGCCAGTGGAGAGAGAGAGGAGGTTCTGGGACACAGAAGGGTAAAGTGAGCAAGGTGAGGAAATCTAACCATCACCGATGACATCCCATCAATGATGCTAAGGGACCGAAGCTGGGAACCGCCATAGAGAAGAAAGACCAGCTTGGGAAGGTTTGGCAGTTTGGGGGCAAGGGTATGGTTAGGGCAGTGTCCAAAGCCCTCGTAATTTGGGCTTGGGGGCTCTAGAAAGACCACTGGACTGAGAACCAAAGGAAGTGATTGTGGCTGGGGTGTACATCTAGAGTAGGATTCTCCAGAGGGCAATGCCCAAAAGGACTTGATCTTTCTGGAAGGAGGGAGAGGCTTCTGCCAGAGTCCTTTCTCCTGGGGACTCATGGTAGAGAGGGCAGAACCAGTCCAGTCCCGATAAAACACTGAGTCTTTGGTTCGTGAGGGACATAGTTGTTTCCTCCTCCCCAGGGATTCTGTTTTTATCCCCTCCCTGACTCATAGTCCCAGGAGGGAAAAATCAGGGGCTTTGGTACCCACTGGGGAATTTCCCTGATTGAGATGGCTCATTTTCTGGGATTGGGACAGGGAACTTGGGCAGGAAACATAAGTACAAGGTGGTTTGGAGGATGAGGGAGTGGGAAGACCAGGTCAGACTTCAGTGTTCTCAGGACTGTGGAGACATGTGGCTTCTGGATCTCCAGGAAAGACTCCTAACCCACTTCGGGGTCCCCCACCCCAACCACCCAGAGGCCCTTCCTCAGAAGCCAGGAGCTGGGGCCCCCCAGGAGTAGATCCAGACCCCCCAGGAGCTCTCCCATCAGCACCCAGTAAGACACTGGAGTCTGCTTCACATTTTGTGGTATGGCCATAGAAGGGCTCTGTGGCCAGTGTTGGGGGTAGAACTGTAATGGGTACCCCAGGAGACTCTGAGGATCCTTGTCTCCCTTCTGGCTGGCTCAGCTGCAGTAGCAGCAGATCCAAGGGTGTCTTGGTGGTTTCCAACCCACTCTCCTCCCAGCCACCCTCCTCCAGCTCCAGCTCAGTAGGGGAAGGCCCTTTGTCCGGCACTCTCTTCACAGACAGGTCAAGGGGCCCCTCGGGAGGCCTGGTTGCCTTCTCCAGGACCTGATGAATATGGTAAAGCTCCCGGCGTATCTTTCCCAGCTGCTCCCGAAGCGGCCCCTGAGTGGGACCACCCGTGGTAGCCAGCTGACCCAGCCGTCTCTCCACTTTCTCGTAGTCTCCCAGGGCTTTGGACAGGTCCTCTCCGATTGGGCCCGGGCTCACTGGCCTGTACTCCTGCAGGTGTTTGCTAGGAGGTCCATCCAGGGCCTGGAGAGTGGGAGAAGTAGCCTCAGAACCAACAGTATCAGAGTCCTTGGGCCATGAGAGCAGGGGTGTAGCAGCTGGCACACTGCAGAGGGAAGAACCACAGAACAGTGTTGGGAGAGAGCTTAGGTATCTAGTTCATCCACCCACCCCCATTATACAGATGAGTAAACTGAGACCCCAAGAGCAGAAATGATTTGCTTAAGATTACACAATGGATAAGTGGAAGGTCTGGGAATAGAACTCAGGTCTCCTGCAATAATCTTTGTCCTCTTTCTTTCCTGATGAGAAGGAAAGGGGTTGTGAATAAGGGCCAAGGTGATTGTGGTCCTTTTTAGCTCTCGAATCCATGCCAGTCAAAACCTCCCCACACCCCTAACTTCTAAGGGCCTGTGTACCTGGGAAGTGGGGGCAGGCTGCAGGCCCTGGGATGGAGGTGGGTGAGGGATAGGAGCAGCTAGATTCAGAGAGAAGCCCAGAACTGTGCCCTGCCCTGGGGACTGGTGGGTACAGAAACAGTAAAGCTGGCCGGGGCAGTGGGATAGGGGGCTGGCAGCAGTGAAGCTTGGATGATGCCGGTCCCTTCCTAAGAAGGCGTTGAGTAAATCCCCTCTGCTCTGCGGCTCCAGTCTGTCTTTAAAAAGTACAGAGGATGGGCTTCGGTTTTTAAGAGGCCCCCAGAAACCATTCTCTGTGGTTGCTCAGTTGTTTTTCCCCAGTTATGACTCACTCTCTGTGACTACATTTGGGGTTTTCTTAGCAAGGACACAGAGCAGCTTGTCATTTTCTTTTCCAGCTCATTTGACAGATAAGGAAACCGAGGCAAACAGGGTTATCTGACTTATCCAAAGTCACACAGCCAGTAGGGGTCTTAGGCCAGGGCTGAATTCAGGAAGCTGAGTCTACCTGACTCCAGGTACCCCCCACCTTTGGCATCTTAGATCTGGTACTCCTTCCGCTGTGAAACTGTCCCTTCCCCAGACTAGCAGAGGCCAGAGGCCCCTCAGGCACTGTCCCTGACACAGAAGAGCCCCCACGCTATACTGGGGGTGGGGAAGCCCTGGGGATTATGTAGGGTTGCCAGAGATCCAACCCCGAGAACCAGCTGTCCCACAGTGCTCCATGGAGGGCCCCACCTTCTGACCAGTACCTCTCCCCACTCACCTCCTCTGGTAGTCAAACTTCCCCAGGGGGAGGCTGTCCACACCTGTGGGATCCTTCGGGAAGTCAAGCCCACCCCCCAAAAAGGACTTCCTTTTCAGAGTGCTCACAGCAGCGGCGGGGCTGGCCAGAGTCCCCTGGGCCTTCCTGGAACTGCTCCCCAGCAAGCTCCGATAGATCTCTGATGTCGGTGTTCT
Organism: Sminthopsis crassicaudata; assembly: GCF_048593235.1. Classification (NCBI taxonomy): domain Eukaryota; kingdom Metazoa; phylum Chordata; class Mammalia; order Dasyuromorphia; family Dasyuridae; genus Sminthopsis; species Sminthopsis crassicaudata. Next base: position 394,625,127 of record NC_133617.1, read on the forward strand.
GCTTGGTCCAGTACCCTCCTTCTGGAAACTTTGGCACCTGCCTTCCTTCTCTTCTTCCTCCTCTTCCTCCTTAGTTCCCAGAGGCCCTGCTTTGAGCTCGACCTCCTGGCCGGGGTCCCTATGGGAGCGGGGCCAGGACGACACTGCTTTGGACATAGGCACCTTGAGGAGCCCTAGGGCTGTGGGCATCTCTCCCGGTGTCTTGCCTGGGAGGGCAAGGTTTGCTGGGGCAGGGGGAGCATCGGAGGCTTTCCCACTGGGGGTTCCCAGGGCGTGTTCAAACAGCAGCGGGTAGTAGAACCGTGGGAGGAAGGCTGAGCGTTCGGGGCCTTGGAGAGTCTGGAAGGGTGCAGTGGTGGCAGCTGCAGCAGCTGGCGGGGGCAAGAGCTGAGCAGCTGATGCCAAAAAGGGCATCTGAGTTATGGGGGCATGAGTGGCAGCAGCACCAGCAGTGAGTGTGGGTCCCAGGTAGGAGAAGAGCCCAGGGCTTAGGGGGTAGTTTATGCCCAAAAGGGACAGGTTCAGGCCTTGGGCCTCCTGATATTCGCTATAAGCTGGAGGGGGATAGCAAGGGATGATTCCACTGCCCTCCGTGCCCACTGGGGCCAGATCGACGCTGGCTCGGCTCTTCTGGCCTCCAGCCACCAGCCGCCACTGCTCCATGAGGAGCCCACCGGTGCTCAGGGATTTCTTAGGTGCCCTTCCCGTCTTTGGCTTGGGATCAGCCTCTGGGGAGGGCGGCTCCCGGCCTCTGCCCCCAGCATTCCGGAGGGAAAAGACATCAGTGATAATAAAGTCAGGCTCTGGCTCCCTGATCTTGTCTTTGAACCCGAAGAGGAGGGCTCCCACATCGGCTTCAGCTGAGGCCCCAGCCTTCCGGCCTTCACTGGGATCCATGGCCCTCAAAAGTCCCCCTGCTACTTCCTCATCATCGTCGTCCTCGGGGAAAGCTCCCCCATCCTCACCGGGTGGCCCCGGATCTGCTGGGGAGCTGTTTCCTGGCCTGGGCCCTGGTTTTGGCCGCTTAGGTGGGGCTGGGTCAGAAGGGTCTCCCTTGGGCGGGCCTCGGGGCCCCTCGGAGGTGGGGAAGAGCCGCAGCTCAGGCTGGAGGAGATGACCTTTCTTGTAAGCCCAGTCGGAGGAGTCAATGAGCAGGGACAGGGAGTTCTTGCAGAGGCTGTACTTCATGTGGTTGTACAGGTGGGATTTCTCCATGCAGGTGAAGGGGCACTGGAAACACTTGTAGTTGTACGGCTTGCCCCAAGGCCTGGGAATGTAGTGCGGTTTTTTGGGCTTCCTCTCCTTGGGCTTGTAGGAGGCGCCCAGACGGCAGCTCCCCACCTCCTTGGACATGGCAGCGGGCAGCACAGCTCTAAGAGGCCTCCCCGGAGATCATGGGCCCACCTGTGTGTGACAGAGAGCTGGGGTCAAGCCCTGCTGGCTGCTTGGCACGCTGCCCCCAGCCCCAAGAACAGCAGACTTTTCTCAGTGGCCCTTGGTCCGTGTCTTAGGACTCAAACCTCAGCTGCCTTTTTCCTTTTCTCTCGTCTTTCCAAGAAAATGGCCTATAGGCGTTCTATCTTTCCCTGTTTCATGTCTTTGTGGGTTCCTGCCTCTCTCTCCTGTCTCTGTCTTTGCAGGTTGCTGTCTTTCTATTTGTGTCTGTTTTACCTCCATCCATTTTTGTCTCTCTCTGGGACTGTGTTCTTGTCTGTGCTCCTCTATCTCTTTCATTTTATCAGTTTTTCTCTGTCTCCATTACTTTCTCTTTGTTGTTCTGTTTGTTAATATTTCTCTTTATGTTTCTATCTTCTTAACTCTATGTTTATATTACTAGGTCTCTCTCTGTATCTCTATCTCTGTTTCTGTCTCTCTGTCTCTGTTTTGAGCCAGGTAATGGGAGTAGGCCCTAGGAATCAGCAAACCATAGAAGCTCAGAAGGGATCTTGGAGAGGATTCAGTCCAATATCTCACTTTGTAGAAAAAAAACCTTTTATTTCTGATTGAACACTTGGAGAGGGAGGGAGCTCACTACCTAATAAAACAGCTCAGCCTATTGTCATACAGCTTAGATTATTAAAGAATTCATTATACTGAGCTGAAAGCTTCCTCCCCATATCTTCCACCCATTGCATCTAGTCCTGCCCTCAGGGGCCAGGCAGCACAAGTCTAATCCCTCCTTCAATGACAGCTCTTCAAATACTTGCAGACAGCTATCATGTCCCTGCTAACTCCTCTCTTCTCCAGGCTAAACATCTCCAGTTCCTTGGAGGGATCCTGAGAGTGAGGGTGGCCAGACACAAGTAACTCCCTCCCTATCTCTGCTGGCTTGCTCCACGGTGCTGAACTACCCTTTCTCATGGGGAATGGAGGAGAGTCAAGGTGGAGAATGGAATAGAGACAGAGACAGATGTGGATAGGGGAGGGAAGGAGGACAGAGACAGAGACACTAAGAAAGAGGACCTGGAGATCCAAGATTATTCCAATAAACTTGAAATAGAAAAATGCCATTTGCATCCAGAGAGAACTACAGAGTTCTTTGAACACACTATTTTCACCTTTTTTTGTTTGTTTGCTTTTTTTTTTCAATGTTTCCCTTTTGTTCAGATTTTTCTTTCACAACATGATTAATATGAAAATATGTTTAAAATGATTGTACATGTATTAACCTATATTGGATTGCTTGCTCTCTTGGGGAGGGAGGACATAAAAGAAGGAGAAAAAAATGTGGAACTCAAAAAATCTTATAAAAATGAATGTTGAAAACTATATATGTAATTAGAAAAGCAAAATAGTAAAATTTAAAAAAAAAAAGAAAGAGGGACTGAAATTTGGGAGAATGTATAAGAGACAGAGACAAAGATGGAGTAGGAACTGAGAGGGAAATGCAATGGTCCAGACTCAGGACAAAGGGAGGAGTATCAGAAGGTAGGGGCATACACAGACACATTCACTGTGTGATCCCAGAACACACAGACACATTCATATACACATAAGTATATTTACCAAGACACTTGCAAATACACATAGATGCAGGCAAACTCATAGATGTACACATCTATTAGTGAAGAAACACACATAAATTTCACAGAGAAAACCACTTATTTAAAATCACATATAATGTTCCCAAGTCAAATTTGCTGTGGGAATGTTCTTTGTCCTGTTACCTCTATGACTGCATTTCCTCCCTTTTCCCCTCTTGCCTTTAATCCAGGCTGTCTCAGTTGCTTCTCCGGAGGGACTTTTATGCCTCTGGGGAGGGAAAACCCAGTACAGCTTGAAGCATAGGTTTGTTCCAGCCCCTTGGGACCTTGTCTAACTTTATTAGTCCTGTCCCTACACCTGAGAGTATACATTTGCTCCCAACAGCTGTGACTCACGTTCAGCCTCACCACTTAGGGGAAGACCTCTTAAATTTCCAAGCACCCTGTCTGGTTTGGAAGATTATGGGAAACCTAGGTGATATTGGATAAGACTGGTTAAATATGGAGCCTCAGTTTTCTCATCTGGAATGGGAGGGTTACAGTAGCACAAACTATGTCTCTCTCTCCTGCCAACTACATTTTACTCCCTTCTATCCCAGAAAGCTGTGGGATAGAACAGAATCAAAGTTTTGGCCCCGAGTGAGTGGTTAGGAAGGTCTTTTGTATGTGTAAACATATATATGTATATACCATACTTGACAAAGTATATATAAATATATTATATCTATGTATATAGATGTGTGTGTGTTCTTTGGTTGAGCCATCCTACCCCAGGGGCAGGGCACCCTGGGTCACAACTCTGGGTCTGTTCTACCCTATAATCTTCTTTGGCACAGGGGATGGTAGTATAATTGGCAGGAGAAGGAGAAAGAGCATGTGTCCCGTTAACCTTTCCATTATTCAGATGAGAAAACTGAGTTCTTCAATGTAAAGTAGGGAGGTCCATCCTTCTAAGACTTCCATGTAAATAACTACTGGGATTACTAGTGAAAACCACCCCAAGGAAAAAAACTAAAGCTTAAATAATGCTAAGTGCCTGGAATTGGAAAAAGGTCATAGCAGAGATACTAGGACCGGGACAGTATTGGACCCTTAATTCTTGTCACTGTCAGGGATCCTGGTATGCAGGGATAGACTGACTGGCCTATAGCCTTGGGAGAAACTTTCAGGGGTGAGCTTCTATGTCTGGAGCATGTTATCAAGTCTTCTGGAAGTGCTACAAATCAAGGCTTGATTCATTGTTTTGTTGATTGAACTTAAGAAAGTAATGGAAGAAATGTGAATGTTGCAGATTAAACTTAAAAGTGTCTTGTATATACAGTCTCTTTCCCGGCCTTTCTCTCCCCATCCCCCCAACTGTCTGTTAAATATTTACCACCTTTAGGCCTGAAGGACTTGTGGTAGGGGAAGCTGGAAGGAAGATGATAGAACCAGAAGGAGCCATGAAAGACATTAGAAACCATCTAGCTCCCTCATTGAACAGATGAAGGACCTGAGGCCCTGAAAGAAGAAGTGATTTCTGGGTCACAAAGGGAGGTAATAGCAGAATGGACATTCCAGCCTAGGTCTTCAGATCTCTAAATTTGGATTCTTTCTACCACTCTGAGGTCTAGGAATCGTCTCCACCAGCCCTGGCTTTGGGGCAGGGGCGGAGCCCAAACCCTGGCAGACCTGGCAGGAACTTCTGAGTTGCCTCTTTGTTCTTGTTGCCTTGCCTCCCCAGAACAGATCCTGGTCCCTGCCTGATAGTTCAATTTATAGAATCTTATCCTTAAGGGTCACCTAGTCCTGCCCCTTCATTCTCCCTGAGGGACTTATGGGCAAGAGAAGGGATTCATTCAAGGTCATAGAGGTAAGAGGCAAAATCAGGATTCAAGTTTGAAGACAAAATGGAGACCGTTGAGCACTGGGGCTCTTGGATGTGGAATACTATCCTTCTGGTCACTTCTGGAACTAAGGAAAAAACTTGGGTCTAGTTACTAGAGAGACTCAAGTTACAGTCCCTGTTCTAAACTTCAGTGACTTCAAGGTCAGTCTTCACAGTACAATAAGCATGGATTAATACTTAAAGTCAGCCCCAGCAGAGGGGATAGTAATGTGGGCATCAAGGGCAGGTGCCTTTAAATCCTGTCTTTGAGACACACGGTGGGACTCTGGACAAGTCACATTGACTACGGCAATTCTAAGATTACAGAAACTGTAACTTAGCTTTGTAAAAGGAAGCTCCTCACAGATAGTTCCCTACACTACCACGGACCTAGGCAAAGTTCCCTGCTCGGTACTGCTCCCACAGAGGAAAGGAGGAGCTCTCTTGCCAACAAATTTTACTCCCAGGGTGAGTTACCTGCCACCGAGGTCTCCGAGCTGCCCTTTCCCCAACGAGCCTCCTATGCACACGCTTCGAGACTAGCTGGTCTGGATGAACTGGACGGAGACCTGCCGGCCCACGGGGCAACGAGCCCTTTTATCATGGGATCAACCCGGCCCATCCAGCACGGCATCCCCATCTCTCCCCATTCCCTGCCAGAGCCTTTTCCCCCCCGGAGACACAGAACTGAATGAGCAAATAGCCAGCTAAAACAATTGGACACAATGCCAGGGCATAAAGCCGAGCAGAAAGACCCCATCTGACCCCTCCCATCTCCAAGTGCTGCCATCCGGCCACAGGCTCCCCGCAGAAAGCTGCCCGCCGGAGTGCACCAGGGATCGGGGCAACGGAAGCACTGTCCACCTCCGCTGGGGACTCGGGGCCTCCCGCGGAGCTCCCACTGCCTGGAGCGTGTGCCAGGCGCCCGCTAGTCCACAGGCTTCATTTGCCAAGCGGGGGAATGAGAGAAGGGAAGCACGAGCTCCCGGCCGGCCCCCCTCCCCCTCGCCAATCCCCATTCCTGCAGTCCCTCACTCCGTGGGACTGCTCCTCTCTACGGGAGAGGGCATCTTAGAAAGGAGGGGGCGATCCGGGGGGGGAAGCACTTTTCGTCGCCTCCCCGGCCTGGACAGCTAGCTCGTGGAGCGTTTCCTTCTCCTGCTAACTTTGCCCCACTTCTTTAGTCCACCTGGGCCAGGACCCGGAGAGAGAAAAATCAAAGCTTCCTCCCTCGCCGGGCTCCTTTTAACTTCGAGCCTCTAGAAACAATAAAAATTTCAGGACTCACGTTCCCCGGAACCGCCTGCTCGAGCCCACCTCCTGTGCGGGGACCCTGGAGATGGGGGGCGGGCGGGGGAGCCGTGGGGGGCTCCCCTCCTGACCTCGGCGCCCTCCCCGGCCTGGAGGGCCTTCCGGGCGCCCCCGGCAGCCTGGCGCCCAGGGCAGCGCTTCTCCCTCCCCAAGGCCCCCGCCTGGCGGGCCGGCCGGCCGCTGAGCAGGGACACATCAAACTCGAGAACAGAGGCTGGGGCTGCCGCCCGCGCCCCCCTTCCCCGCGCCCGCTCTCCTCTTGGCTCGCTCGCTCTCTCGCTGGCTGGCTGGCGCTCTCTCATTTGTACCGATTTGCCCTGGGGGCGGCTTTCTGATTTGCAGCGTCCCTCGAAGGGCTGAGTTTGGGGAGGGGGAGGGAAGGAAGGGGGGCAGACCGGGGAGACAGAAGCTCCGCTTGCCAAAAGCGGTTCAGTCCCAGAACGGGCACAGACGGAGCAGGCTCCGAGCAAAACCAGCTGGGGCGGAGCAGAATGTGCTTAGTGAGAGGCTGGTTTGGAAGGGTGTGTGTGAGTGTGTGTGTGGTGTGTGGTGTATGTGTGGTGTGGTGTGTGTGTGTGTGTTGTGTGTTGTGGTGTGTGGTGTGTGTATTGTGTTGTGTGAGTGTGTATGAGTGTGTGTGTGGTGTGTGTGTGTGTGGTGTGTATGTGTGTGTGGTGTGTGTGAGTGTGAATGTGTGTGTGATGTATATGTGTGTGAGGTGTGTGGTGTGTGTGTGTGGTGTGTGTGATGTGTGTGTGTGGTGTGTGTGTGAGGTGTGTGTGGTGTGTGTGAGTGTGTGTGTGATGTGTGTGAGTGTGAGTATGTGTGTGATGTGTATGTGTGTGAGGTGTGTGTGTGTGTGGTGTGTGTGTGGTATGTGTGTGTGTGTGAGGTGTGTGTGTGTGATGTGTGTGAGTGTGAGTATGTGTGTGAGTGTGTGTGTGTGAGGTGTGTGTGTGATGTGTGTGAGTGTGAGTATGTGTGTGAGTGTGTGTGTGTGAGGTGTGTGTGTGTGATGTGTGTGTGAGTGTGTGTGTGTGTGTGTGTGTGTGGTGTGTGTGTGGTATGTGTGTGTGTGGTATGTGTGTGTGTGTGCACTGCATACATGTGTATTCATGCCTGTGAGAGTGGCGGAGGAGGGCGGCCTTCTACACCTGTACTCTTGGCCCGTGGCTCTCCTGGGAACGGGCTGGAGGACTGGGGTTAGTGCTTGTGCACAAGGAGCGGCCCACAGGGGTGTGCACTGCATAGGGGTGCTCCATGTATGAGTGGGGGAGGGCAGCCTGCAGACACCCGGCTTCTTCCCTGCTTATTTTCCTTGGGAAGGGGCTGGGGCAGGAGTGCTGCATGCATGTGCAGGTGTCTCTGGTGCTGATGGGGGTGGAGGATGTTCCTCCCGTGTCTGCCTCATGCCTCTCTGCTCTTGGGGTTGGAGTCCAAGGGGATGTTGTCGGAGGTTGGAGGGGTGTGAAAATCGCGTCCGCTGCAATCCTGCATCCCCTTCTCACCTCCTTCCTCCCTCAGAGTGGAACTGCTCCCTGTTCCCCTTAAAATTCTCCCCACTGAGCCGGCGACCTCAGGGGAAAAGTGGACCACAATAGGAAATATCCATACCTGCCGCAACCACCCCAATCTGGGGCTTCCAGCAAGAAACCAGAGGCTGGCCTGCCCCGGAGCAAACCTCTGTCCCTAGCAGAAGAAACTGCTCTTGTCTGGATTTTGGGGTGGGAAAACCTCTCCTCCTTGGCCTCAGCCCCCGGTATTCCCGGTATTAGCTGTTTTCCTCCTGAGACTCACTGGACAGAGGGACTCAACAATCTTGTGAGAACAGAACAGAGGTGGGGCAGCTTCTGGATGGGGGAAGAGCCTGGTCTAATGCCTAGGAGACCTATTCTGGACCTCGGCTTTCCCCTTTTGTAAAATATAAAACTACCCAGAAGACTAAGCTGAGAAAGTGCTTTGAGTTCTTAAGAAAACCATTCATTTCTCACTGGGTGCCTTCCCAGGAGGTTCCAGTAGCTAATAGCATGAGACTCTGGACCCTCTCAGCTCCTTGGCCTACCCTTAGGGCAGAGGCTAAAGGAGCAGAGAAAGAAAGGGGACATTTGTCCTATTGGGAGCAGGTGAATCCCAGCCAATCTATTCCCAAACCTGGAAACAGGGGGGAAAAAAGAGAGAGAGAGAGAGAGAGAGAGAGAGAGAGAGAGAGAGAGAGAGAGAGAGAGAGAGAGAGAGAGAGAGAGAGAGAGAGAGAGAGAGACAGAGACAGAGAGAGAGAGACAGAGAGAGAGAGACAGAGAGAGACAGAGAGAGAGAGACAGAGAGAGAGAGACAGAGAGAGAGAGAGAGAGAGAGAGAGAGAGAGAGAGAGAAAAGAATGAATTGCCTCTGCTGGGGAACTAAGAACCACCATGTGGAGGCAGTACCTTCCAGTCTGGGGGGAGAATTAGACTCTTGGTGGTCTTCTCCAACCCTCTGCTACCTGTTCCCTCATTTATTAAACGAAGGGGGTGAAATGTATGTCTTCTATTTTCTCTCTCAGATTTTAATCTAGGATCATCTCTTAAATCAGGGGATCGGGTTCCAAAGCTTCTGACATCTTTCTGTGTTCTTGCTATGTGTGTGCTATACCCCAGTGCCTGAATGTGTGCTGCTACGGCTATTTTTTCTTACATCTACATATATGCCTATTCCTATGTGGACATGTGATCTTTTCTATGTGGTTTTCTTGCCCTTCCGTCCTCAGCTGAAGGATGAATCATTCAGTGGAGTTGGGCAGAGATGAAGAAAATGGAGATGGCTCAGGAGAAGCAGAGAGGGGGGAGCAAGGGAGGCTGAGACAGGAGGGCTGGAGGAGAAGAGAACTGAAAAGGGACCAAGGAATGGGAGGTAGGACCAGGATTGGTGGAAGATCCTGGGAGATAGTGTTAGGCCTATCAACAATAGGTCAAAGAATAGAGGGAGAATGAGGAATGGAAATAAGATAAGGGATCGGGCACGGCAGAAGAACAAGAGGGGATCAGGGAACCAGAGAGATCTGGGAATAGGAGAGGAGCGTCGAGAAGAAAGGGTTAGAGAATAGGGGAAAATCGGTTAGAGATGGGAGAAGAAGGTCGGGAAAAAGAAAAAGTCAGTCAGGGGCTGAAAGAATAGGAAGAAGGAGTCTGGGGAGAAAGTGGAATTGTGGAGAAAATCTGGGAATCGAAGAAGGGATTAAGGAGAAAAAAGGAGGATAGAGGAGACTGGCAGGACTGCAGTTTGAAAGAAATGCCTGCAGAGTGGGGTGCCCATGTTCTACCAGCTGGCTCAGTTCTGAGGATAATGCTGTCCGGTCAGCCCGGTTGGTCCCTGGGCCAGTTGGGGACCGATGGGGGGTGGGGAATGGAATCTTGGGGCTGAGTTGAGGCCAAGGTCCCTGCTCCTCCTTTCTCCTCCCCTAGCCTCCCTGCGGCTGGCCTCGCCCCCAATCTGCCACCGTGGGAGCAGCCACCTGTGCAGCAGGGCTCCATCTGGGATCAGGGATGGGGGGGCGGGGCTCCCGTGTCCCTGAGTAGGGTCAGCCCAGAGCTAGGGGGAGCTGACATGGTGGGGGGGAGGGGAGGAGAAGGAAGAGTGCAGGAATCTTAGCTGCTTTGTCTACCAAGTACTGAGATTTTGGCTCTGTCCTCTCTGTTTCCTACTGTCCCCATCTTAGCCCTGGCTGTGTGGATTTGCTCTTACTGCTGCTGCCTGCATGTGTGCCTGGAATTGTGGGTGTCTGTTGTATGTGCTCCTTGTGACTGTGTGACTGTGTGTTATGTGCTTCCTCCAAGACAGCCGTCACCCAGAACCTCATACAATGTAGGGTCTTAATGTTATATAACAAGCACAAACACGATAGCTTTCCCCAAAAAAACCCGAACAGAGGCCCACATAGTCCAAGACAACGGCTAATGCCAAACAATTATCACTACAGCAAGGGTATAGTAGGAAAGGCGCTATACACATGCAAAGTCACATTCAGATCACTTATTTCCCTTTCTTTTTATACTATTCCTGTGTGTTGGGTGAGGGCTTAGCAGGTGACGCTCTCAGATCCGATAACAATTGGGAAATCAGAAGAAGGGAAGACGAGTCCTTTCCCCAGCTTGAAGTCCCTTGGGAAGTTTTTTTTTTGGGGGGGAAACGGGGAACCAAGGGCAAGGCTCCAGCCCAAGGAGACATCGAGACCTGGGCGGCCCTGTCAGTCCCCAGCCGGTCTCTGGATACTTCAAACCCACAACCACCAGGAGCTACCCAGGACAATTACCTCTGCTCTCATTTAGATCCTTCTGACTGATTGGGTGCTTGTTAAAGGGATAATAGCCAAGTGGGACAGAGGCTGCACAGACTGGGAAAGTTTCTCCCCAGGAGCTCTGCTTATGCACTTCATTAGCTCTATGGGATTCTGGGTCTATCTTAGATAGGCAGTGACAGCTAAGGGCACTCCCAGTGTGGTAACAGGTGCACTGAGTGGTGATGCTGGACATGGACTTAATTCCAATTTTGTGTAGGATTGAGCCACTTAAAAAAGTAAAAAATGTTCCAAAGGGAGGATGGGTTCAGGAAGGGATTCGGAAATGGGGTGGTCAATAAGGGGATGGAGCCAGTAAGGAGGAACTCAGAGGATGTAGAGCTCTGAGAGAGTGAGCCAGGCAGGATCAGTGGAGGAATTGGGACACAAGGAAGAGAATGGGGGTGGGGGAGATCAGAGAGAAGAACAATCAGTAACGGGGATGGAGATCGGCTAAAGTAATGAAAGTTCAAAAAGGGATGAGGGGCTCAAAGAAGGCAATGAAGGTTCAAAAGGGAATGGGAGCTCAGAGAAGGGAATGGGGAGTCAGAGAAAGAAATAGGATTTAATAAGGAGATCTGGGGACTCAGAAAAAAATAGGGACTCGGTGAGAAGATAGGGGTTGGTTGGAGATTTAGCAAAGCTTCTTTGAAAAGATTGGGATTTAGTGAAAGGTCAGTGGTTTCAGTGAAGGAGATGGAAGCTCCCTGAGAGGACCAGGGGCTCAGGGAGGGATTGAAGGCTCTGTGAAAGATGAGTGAGAGAATGGGGGCTCAAAGAGAGGGGATGCGGGTCAACCCTTTCACTATTGCTCAGGCATGCAGCCACTCCTCGGACAAATCTCGGGACCTAGCCTGCAATTCTCAGCTTGTCCTGGAAGTCGATGTTTGGGTTCTGTGAGCTTCTCTCGGAACAGACAGGCTCCCCTGAGGAGGGATGAGGATGAAAAATGTTCATGTGGGTCGGGGCGACGGCTGCGGCTGCACAGAGACCATCTATCAAGCGGAACTCACAGCGGCACAGCTGTGCCTGCCCTGATGCCTCCTGCCCCCCTCAGCCGCCTCTCCCTCTCCATCCCACCATAACCCCAGGCTTGAATAGGGGAGGGGTCTCTGCCTATTCTTGGGGAGGAAAGAAAGACAGACAGGAACCAACCTGGGGTAGGATCCTGGAGTCTAGCCTGGGACTGCAGAGGCTGGGGTCTGTCTGAAGGTGAGGTGGATGGAGATCTGAGCAGAGGAAGGGAGGATCTCTCACAAAAAGTGGAGCTGGGCTTCTAGCTGAGTCAGTATGACATCTTTCTTTAGCTGCCCCTGAGGAGAGAAGAGATGTTTGAGGTGCATAGTATTGTGAAGTGGGGGAGAGAGAGAGCTGGAATTTGGTGATATCCAGGTAACCCACTGGCCTCTACTGCTATCAGTAGTTCAAAGCTTCACTTGGGCTGGGGGTTTCCTTTGGGACTCTTCTCCAGAAGATCCTCAGGACAGAGTCTGGCTCAGCTGCAGAGCAGCTTGTTTGCCCCATGATCGCTAGCCTGGCATCCCACCACCACCAGCACACTCACATATATACATACATGTACTCAAGAAAACAGGTGTACAAGCACACATATCTCCATGGTGGGTTAAAGAGATATTTGTGTGTACACCTTAACACAAATACTGACAAGTACCCAGAAATCAAAATGCTTGCCCACTGCTACCCCAACACATGCTTCATGGATGTCACTCTATATTTATACTCATCCTACTATACCTGAACAGGTCACCCATTGATGTCATGGAGTCAGGAGACCAGGATCCCAGGTCTGGTGTCTTGCACATAAAAAAACACTTTAATCAAAAATCTGCCGAATTGAATTGAGCTCGCTGTGTGACTTCTGGCAGGTTCACTCTCTCTTGATCTCAGTTATCTTCTCTATAAAATGATGGAGTTGGACTGAATGCTTTCTAGGATCCCCTTTCAGCTTTATGGTGTGCATGGCAGAATGCACACATGTGAAAATTCTTTATATGTATGAACAAAGACGCAACATGTCAGAGCCTTTCTTCACATGCTGCTTTGGAAACAGGGAAAGAGATGAAGACCTAAAGGGGGCTAGTGAAAAGGAGAAGTAAACTCAAAAAATACAGGTTTTCAGGGTAAGTTTGGGAAGAAGAAGGGAAGACTTTGAAGGTCCAAGGGGCCTGAAGGATGATTCTGTAAAGGCAACCTTAGCACCTGCATCTAGTACTTCTCCCTCCCTATTCTTCTCTTCTTCCTCTTTTCCAGTCTGTTTTCCTTTCCCCTCTTTCATCCCCTTAGCCCTTGAGAATGGAGATTCCCAGTGAAGGGTTACCAGAGGTGGGGGTGGGGTGATGCTGAATCAGTGATTGACAGCTGTTTTTTCCAGTAAGGTGGGACTTACAGTCAGGAGGCTGGGAGGGTAGAGGGAGGAGGGAAGTACTTGGGCTAGAGCTAGATTGGGAAACAAATGCTCCAAGCTCCTTACATTCTAACCTGGGGTGGGGTAGGGAGCTAACCTTGAGAAACTGGAAGATGGAACCAAAGAGAAGAGGCCTTTGCTGGGCTGGGCCATTGTAGCCCAGGTGATTTCCCCCAAGACTGACAATTTCAAGAATGGGGTTAGGACCATTGATCTACAGCTAGAAGGAATTTTAGAGACCATTGAAACCATCCTCATTTTAAAACTAAGGAAATAAGGCACAGAAAGATTATGATTTGTCCTGAGTCGTGTAATTCTATCAGTATTGGAACACAGCTCTTTGTGATTCTAAATTCAGCGTTCTGGCCATTATACCATTCTATCTTCTAGGTTATTGGAGCTTGCAGGTATGAACTGTGAAAATGTAAACAGATGAACAGTCCTATATTTGGGAAGTCATCCACCAACATCTTCCACCCTCCTCAACTGGCTATGGCTTTTTGTACCCCAACTCAAAGATGGAGAAAGATGTGAAGGGAGCCTCAGACACAATTAGAGATGCAGGAGCCTTTGAAATCACTTAGTTTAATGCCCTTATCTTACATGGAAGGAAACTGAGCCTCAAAGAAGGACTTCCTCCAAAAGGAAGCAAGTTAGGAGCAAGGTGAGGTCTAGAATCCAGAGCTCTGAATTCCCAACCCAGGGCAGTTATAACTAATTCATAGTAATGGAGAAATCTCTGAGGAGACCCTCACTTGGCAAGTGGTGGGGAGGAGGACATAAAGGATGTAGCTGGCAGGGGGGAGCTGAGATCAGATGAGATACAGTGCATAAACCCATGCCAAGGAAAGGATTTCGTTCCTCATGTAAATGAGATAGAAAATCAGACCCAGGTCTGGGAATAGCCTAGCTGTTCTCAGGAATGGTGGGTAGGAAAGACCCCACAGGCAGCTGGCTCTGCGGGTGTCAGGCAAGGACTCCATAATGATGGTAGCCCAGGTACCATTTTCAGGTGATGGTCCAAGTGACACCCCACATAGAGTGGGGAGGGTTGGGATGGTGGTGGGAGAAATAGCCCCTTGCTCATCTTAGCACCAAGGCTGACACTCCTCTGCCACTACATTTGTCAGTATCATAGATTCAACCAAGCCCTGTGCTGGCTGAGCAAGCTTCCCTTCCCCCACCTGTCACTCCTGACAACATTGAATGACAGACCTAGAAGAAACCTTAGAGATTCTCTAGCGGACACTGCTCTTGCCTTCTCCACCCCCATTTTACAGGGCTAAAAACTGAGGTCTAGAGGGAATTAGAGGCAGAGCTGGATCTAGAGAGGTCTCATGACTCTTAATCTAAGACTCTCAAATGATTAATCTATGTAAAAGAACTTGAGGACCCTAAGGTGCTAAATAAAATTTATTCATATTTAGTATTATTTCACTACAGCACACTGCCAATATTCAGCAACCACAATGGCTTTCTTTAGAAGATTTAAGATTATAAAGACAGACAGCAAACAGACAGGTAGGCAGATAACTCTTAGACCTTGACTTCTGTTATCTCAAATTCTCTGTTTTGGGGGTTGCAAGTAATTCTAATTGAGAGCTGGAAGATTAAAAAAAAACAACCCTCAATTAAGGAGCAAATCTGGGGACTGACCTATTGAAGCCCTACTTTGATAAGGATCTCCAAGCGCACTACCTAGGAAGATTGACAGAAGTCACTGCCCCGGAGGGTGCCCTGGGGAACAGCGGGCCAAAAAGCCCTGGTCAAGGACTGAAGCATGGGGAGGAGCTTTTTGCCATCCCTGTCCTCTCTTTCCTCCAGTACTCCGGTGAGGGAGAGATAGAGGTCACTCTGATCCCTGAAAGCCCACACATTTTTATGGATTTTATGAGGGGCATCGAGTAATTAAGCTAACTTTTCCAAAGCTGGATAGGTGTGGGGGTTCCCTGGGTTGGGGAAGGCTAGTCACTTTCCAGGAACAGAAGTCGGGGGTTTGTATGACATATTTCTGCCATGCCCGGGAGTTACTGCTTATTTCCGTTCTGCTCCCCCCAACCCCCTTATTCAAACAAGACAATTAAGAGACAATTAACAATATATACTACATATACATAGGCAAACCTACACATATATTCGTGCACGAATGTATTCAAATACAAAAACTCAGACACAAACGCAGACCCTCCCTTTTCCTGCCTGGCCAGATTCCTCTACTTCTCACCCAGCGCCCGAAGGACTTCCAAACTTCCTTAGCCCCTGGTCTTGCCTCAGAGAGTGGGCTGCCTGCTACTGCTAGTGGGGCTGATTCCCGGACCTGCCCATCGGATGCTCTGCTCTTACGGTGAAAAACCTTGACAAGGGACCTTCAGCCCCTGCCTCTCCCCGTCTCGCGGTGGAGGAGCTACGAATGGGGCGGCAAACCCCACTGCCCTCACTTTGGGCACTTTCATGCACACACAGTCCCATGCCGGCCTCCAGCGCCCAAGCCCCCCTCCTCCAGTCCCCCCGCAGCCTGCCAGCCGTCCCTCCCATGCCCGGTGCCCGTCTTGTCTTACCTGAGTCCCCCCTGGGCCTGCCCTCCCGGCTCAGAGCCCCTCCCTCCTTCCCCCGGGCAGTCCGTAAGTGGCTCGGCAGGGCGGCGGCTCGGGCTCGGGCTCGGGCTCGGGCTCCGGCTGCGTGCGCTCTGCCAGGCTCCGTGCTTCTCGCCAGCGAGCGAGTGAGGAGCAGCCCGCGCTGAGCGCTAGGTATATATTGTCTGGGAGTGTGGCCTTAGGGCCTCCGCAGGGCGGTCTGGTGCCGTGCCTGCCCCTATATGGAAGATGCCATCACATGCTTCTTCGCTCCCAGCCAGGGGCCGGGTGGCACACGGGGGGAGGGAAGCGCACCAACTTCAGACCGGGCGCGAAACCCACCCCGCCCGCCAAACCCCGCCGGACTCGCACCTGCCCCGCACTCAAACTTCTCCCGCCACAGTTCCAGCTTCCCGTGTGGCTCTGGCTCCTGGCTGCCCCTTTCATGTGGTGCTGGAGCAAGAAATTCGCTCGATGCCTCCTTCCCACGCAGCAGCAGCCGGAGGATTGGGGCGCGGAGGGTTAACGAAGAACCCGGCGAGCATCAGAGCTCGAGACTCAGTGGCTTCTAGAGCCCCCGTCCTCTCCTCCCCTCCCTCAATTTTCCTCGTCAGCCTGATTCCTCTCACCTGGCCTCTAAGTGCCCGTGGGCCCCGAATGATGCCCAGAGACCCATCTAGTCCTCGTGTCCACCTCTCGGGAACTTATGGCTCAGACAAGGGCACATGGAAAGAACTGAAGCACTGAACCCAGTCATGAGGTATGTCCATTTGCATGGGGGCAGTCCCCATGGGGGGGGGGCTGGGGAAGAATGTACCGTATGGTGAAAGATCAGAGCTGTGCAGGAACCTAAAATGGAATGTCAGAAGGGGGAAGGGATCTTAGAATGTTAGAAGTGGAAGGATCCTTAGAATTGTAGAGCATAGAATGTCGGCACTGGAAAAGACCTTAGAACAGAATATTAGAGCAAGAATGTCAAAACTAGAAATGGTCATTTACTTCATCCCTTTCATTGTACAGAGGAGGAAACCGAGGTTCAGAGAAAGAATACAACTACCAAGATCACATATTGTAAGGGGCAGAGGATGAATGGCAGTTGGTTCTGACTTCTGGTCCCCCCTATCTGTTCTGTCTTGAAGGAAAGAGAAAAGCTCTGAGTTAGGTAGGTTCCCAATCCACAATTGTTTTAGTTCTTAGACTGGTCCAGAAAGGGACAGGTTCCCTTCAGCCCTCCCCTGGGATTCTGCCCCACCTTGCTTTCTATCCTTCTCCTCATCCATTGGTACAGGTTATGAGATGATTTTTTTTGAATGCAGGAAAAGTTTATTTTACATTCTTGTAAGAATTGGGTGCCTAGGTGATTAGACACATCTTTGAAACTCCAAAGGCAACATGTTATTTTCTATCTGAAGCACAAGTCCCTTCTCTGATTCCCCATTAATTGGATGTTACAGAAATTACATGACATGAATCTCCACTCCTCATTACATAGCCAGTCCCTGTCCCAAAGGAGCTTACATTCTAGAAAGGGGGAGGTGACTGAGAAAGGCTAAAGGTAAGGAACAAAAGAGTCTTCAAATCTCAGGTCACTATCCCTGATTACAAAAGTCAATCCCTGCCCTCAAGAAGCTTACATTATGATAGGATTTTCTTTTTTTTTTTTTTTTTTAATTTTTTTGTATTAAAGCTTTTTATTTTCAAAACACATGCATGGATAATTTTTCAACATTGACCCTTGCAAAAACCGTGTGTTCCAAATTTCCCCTTCATTCCCTACTCCCTCCCCTAAATGGCAAATAATCCAATATATGTCAGACATGTGCAATTCTTCTATACATGTTTCTACAATTATCATGCTGCACCGGAAAAATCAGATCAAAAAGGAAAAAAAATGAGAAAGTAAACAAAATGCAAGCAAACAACAACAAAAACAGTAAAAATGCTATGTTGTGATCCACACTCACTTCCTACAGTCTCTCTCTGGATCCAGATAGCTCTCTTCATCACAAGATTATTGGAACTGGCCTTAATCGTGATATGATTTTCAACTCATTCTTCTACCTGTGTATAAATAGAAACCACCTCCTGTTGTTTATAGATTCTCAGAGCTGGTAGGGATCTCAGAATCTTCAAGTCCAACCTTTTCTGGAGCTGAAATTTCTTTTATAACATTCTGGACAACTATTGAGGCAACTTCTGCTTGTGTCAAACTAAGAAGAGACACTGTGGTTATACTTCTGCACAGAAGAATGTCATCACCTCCAGGGACCCCAGCCACCTCTGAGGAAGATTTCCCATTTTTCAATCAATACCTCCTGATGCCATTTATCCCCTACCTCTCTGAACTTCTGTCCTCTGCTAGTTGGCTCTCCACAACCATAGAAGGTCAACTCCTTACAGAACTCCATGAAATCACCAGCCCAAGGCCTGTCTGTTCTGCACTAGGACTGATTATGGCCTAGGCTTCTGAGGAGGATGAAGAATTCAGGTCCTTCTTCCTCAACCATTTCTGGGCATTTATAAATTCCTTCCATCCCCTTGCCCAGACTGACATGTGAATTATGAACTAACTCCATGGTCAAAGGGACAAGGAAGTCAAATGGTCACAATAGGACTTCAAGAGTAGGAAGGAGGCAATAGGGTACAGTACTGGACTTGGGAGTCCTGAGAGAAATGCTGGTCATACTTCTAATATTGATTAGTTGTGTGACCTTGGGCAGGTGCATCAATTTACTCCTATGAAATTTCTTACTTGTAAGATAAAGGAGAATGTACTACATGGTCTTTATGATCATTTCCAGCTCTGACACAAATCTAAAGAACTCTTTATTTGCAGCTTAGAATCCTTTCAAAGCTCCCTGTTGTCTGCTAGATTAAATTTAAACTCAGTCTGGCATTCAAGGTCTTCCGTGATCTGGTCATTTTCAACCTTGTCTTACATGGATTCCCTATGTAAACTCTTCTCCAACCAGAATGGTCTCTTCATGTTCTCCTCAACTATGTAATATATTCCTACCTCTGTACTTTTGCTAATACTGGTCTTCTTGCCTGGAAAAATCCTGTCAATCTTCAGCTTTTGCCCCATTATTTTTCATGTATAAAGATCAGTTTGGGTTTTTTTTTTTCTGAATTCCCATAGCAATGACTTTCTGTGTCCTTTAAAAATGTTTTTATTTATTTTATTAAATATTTTCCAATTACATGTAAAAAAAACATTTATGCTTTGCACAGATTGCTTCTAGTTTTGATTCCATGACTTTGAGCCTTTCTCCCCTTCTCTTTCTTTCAATAAAACTAGAACAAGGACTGGGCATGTGTACATGGAAAACATTAATAAAGATTTAATAAATAAGTAAAAGATGGATTTGGAGAGGGAAGGGATAAGGATGTGAAAAATGATAGAAGTTGCTGGGTTCTTGAGGTCCAGGAGACCTCTTATCGTTTATTGAACCTCAAAGCTGGCAGGGACCTCAAAAATCTCAAGCCCCGTTTTCTATAACATTCTTGACAATGATGATCCAACTTCTACTTGAACATCTTCAGTGATGGAGAGCTCACTATTGCTTTTTTTTTTTTCTTCTATTTTTAAAAAATTAACTTTATAATTACAACATTTTTTGACAGTACATATGCATAGATAATTTTTTACAACATTATCCCTTGTACTCTCTTCTGTTCCGAATTTTTCCCCTCCTTCCCTCCACCCCCTCCCCTAGATAGCAGGCATTCCCATACATATTAAATATGTTATAGTATATCTTAGGTACAATATATATGTGCAGAACCGAATTTTGTTGTCTTGTTGTTGTTAAGTAAGTAAGTTAGTAAGTAAGAATTGGATTTGGAAGGTAAAAATAACCTGAGGAGAAAAACAAAAAATGCTAACAGCTTACACTCATTTCCCAGTGTTCCTTTTCTGGGTGTAGCTGATTCTGTCCATCACTGATCAATTGGAATTGGATTAGGAGCTCACTATTGTTGAAAGCAACCCATTCCATTGTTGCACAGATGATTCTTAGGAAGCTTTTTTGTATATTGAGCCCAATCTACCTTCCTGTAACTTTTCCCAAAGGGTATTTATTTTGTCATTTGGAGCCACAGAATTAATGCAATCCCTTTCCCATGTGATAGCCCTTTAATCCATTTAAAAAGACAATTTATAGTTTTTTTGAGTTTTCTTTTCTCCACACTAAATATCTTCTATTTCTTTCAAACTGGTCCTTCTGTGACTCAGCTTAGAGTCCCTTCTCCTATTCTTCTTTCCCTTATTAGAACAAATACCCTCCTTCCTGTCAAGTTTTCCTCTAAAATATGCTCAATGTCTCTGGGAGAGACTGTGTGCTCAGTACCTCCCACCCCCAAATGAGCTTTGCCTTGATGGCACGGGTCATTCGTATTTTCAATCAATACATGAGTCAACATGCATTTATAGAGCTCCCACTATGCACTGGGCACTGAGGATACAAAGAATGAAATAATCCTTGCTCTTAACTATTTAGTCTCTCTCTCTAATGTCCCAATAATG
The DNA here is from genome assembly GCF_048593235.1 of Sminthopsis crassicaudata. Taxonomy (NCBI): domain Eukaryota; kingdom Metazoa; phylum Chordata; class Mammalia; order Dasyuromorphia; family Dasyuridae; genus Sminthopsis; species Sminthopsis crassicaudata. Next base: position 394,645,124 of record NC_133617.1, read on the forward strand.
TCTATTTTTATTTATTTGTTTGTTTACTTATTAACTTTTTTTTTCCTTTTTTTTTCCCTGAAGAACTTGGGATTAAGTGACTTGCCTAGGGTCACACAGCTAGGAACTGTTAAGTGTCTGAGATCAGATTTGAACTCGGGTCCTCCTGAATTCAGGGCTGGTGCTCTGTACACTGCGCCATCTAGCTGCCCCTTTTGCCTATCTTTAATATAGGAAGATTTATGGTTTCTTATGGACATAAAAATCTGAAAGTTCTTTTTGGGGAGTAAATGCTCTCAGTTTGTTCTAAGGTCCATACTGTGTCCTCTGCCCTACCCCTCCCCAGCCTCTCTTTTGCCCAAATGTCACCCCTGTAAAAGAGGAACAGGGGTCTTAACTGCTCCTTTCTGAGGATGGAGAAGCTGAGGCCTGGAAAGGAAATGGGTGTAAGGGGGCCTCCTGTGCTCTTGCCAAGGCTTCTCCAGGCAGGATTTTTGCAGGAAGGGCTCTCTCTCTATGTGCCCCGCTAGGAACCCTCTGGTGCATCCCCAGGAGCCAACCTCCAGAGAACTAGTGAGATTACAAGTGTGTGTGTGTGCTTGTTTGGCTTGCCACCCACACTGAATATGCACTGTGCCCACAAAGGGGATGTGTTCTAATGAGTTATGTGCTGTGTGCACCCACAGATATAGAGGCAGTATTTGTGCTGGGAGTATGAGCACTTAAGTGGGCAGGGTAGAGCTCAGGGTAGAGCTAGTCCTCCAGGGGTATGTCAGGGGGGGGTCCAAAGGGAGAAATGGGGTCAGGCTTGGGTGCTGAAAAGCCCAAAGGGAGAAGGAATGTGGCCAGAGTTCATGCTGGGATTCTTTCTCCTGCCTAGGGATATGGTGGTGGAGCAGAGATATGTGTAACTAGCAATGAGTAATTGTGAGGGGAGCAAAAAAGAGCCCTGAGGGGGGAGTGGGAGAAAGGGGGATGGGAGTGGGGGGTTATACATTCCCTAGGTTCTTGTCTTTCCATTTCCTTTCTGTTTCTACTCCCCAGCCTTGCTCTCGCAGGTATATATGCATTCCCTCAGTCACTCATGCTGAACTTTCTACCTCCACCAGGCAGATAAAAAAACAAACAAACAAACAAAACTCTCTGTCTCTCTCTCTTTTTCTCTGTCTCTTTCTCTTTCTATCTCTGTCTCTCTCTCTATCTCTCCCCCATCTCTGTCTCTGTCTCTATCTCTGTCCCTCTGTCTCTTGCTTTCTTTCTCTCTCTTCCTCTTTCCCTTTCCTTCTCCCCACCCCTCTCTCCTTCATTCCTTCTTTTCCTTTCTCCTTTCCTCACTTATTCCCTGCTCTCTCCCTCCCCCCCCCCCTCTCTCTTTCTCTCTCTTTTAATGTGTCTCTGTCTCTCTCTGTGTGTCTCTCTTTTTTCTTTCTCTCTCGGTGACTCTGTCTCTGTGTGTGTCTCTGTTTCTCTTTCTCTCTCTCTTTCAATGTGTCTCTGTCTCTGTGTCTGTCTCTCTTTTTCTTTCTCTGTGTCTCTGTCTCTGTCTCTCTGTCTCTGTCTCTGTCTCTCTCTGTCTCTCTCTCTCTCTCTCTTTCAATGTGTCTCTGTCTCTGTGTCTGTCTCTTTTTCTTTCTCTGTGTCTCTGTCTCTGTGTCTCTGTCTCTGTCTCTCTCTGTCTCTGTCTCTCTCTCTCTCTCTATATATATATATATATATAAATAATTTAGTACAGTTTTCTTTTACACAATGCAGCTGCACTTTTGTAGCACAAGCTCACCAAGGCACACAGTCACCATCTCTCCTTCCTTTTCCCTTTGCCATCTCCCTACCTGCTAAGTGGCACAGGAGATAGAAGGCTGGGCATAGAATCAGGAAGACCTGAATTCACATGGGGCCTCAGTGCTTACTAGCTGTGTGAACCTGGGCAAGTCATTAAACTTCTATCTGCCTCAGTTTCCTCATCTGCAAAATAGAAATATCGCACTCATCTTCCAGTGTTGTTGGTGAGGATCAAATGACATAAGATTTTGTAAAGCGCTCAGCATGATTGGCGAATAGCAGGAACTTAATGAATGCGTGTTCCCTTCTTCTTTCTCTTAAGTCTTCAGCCTCTATTGACCCTTCTCCCTGTTGGGGCAGAGCCTGGACTCTGCACTGGAACAGGAAGGACAGAGGCAGGTTGGTGGTGGGGATGGGGGTTTATTTTGAGGAATTCAACCTCAGTTCTACTTTGACTCCTTCCTACCTTCTTTTGGCTGAAGACACTCTTCTAATTATTATGGGAAACTCAGCAAGCCACTGGTGAGAGCTTCCCCATCTCTCCCCATCCTGTGGGGGAATATTGACAAGGATGGAGCTGGAGGTGGGGAGAAGCATGTTTCTGAACATATCTATGCGATATTCGTGGCTGTATGTGTACATACAGTGGAAAGGGTCTCAGCGTGGGAGCCCAGGATGGGGGCTCGAATCCCGACTCTGACACAGTATTGATGGCTTCCTAAAGTGAAGGGCTTGAGCTGGATGCCTCTGAGCTTCCTCCCAGCTCTAAAATCTGACACACGCACACATCCATGAGCATACGCAGGAAGGAGTGTGCATATAAACGAATGTATATGGGAGTCTGTGTATGGGGATATGAAGGCACACATATCTGTGGGATGTGACTATGGGGGAGTGTGTGTGATGAGCACAGGAGCTTGTGCTTCTGCCTGCAGGCTGCTGCGGGGTGAGCAGAGCAGTGTGGGCTGGGTCTCCTGGGCTGAGTCTGTGGGGCCAATGGAAGTAGTTTTGTGTGTGTGTGTGTGTGTGTGTGTGTGTGGCAAGGGAGAAGGGCCATCAGGAGCCATCAGTCACACACTTGTCATCAACAACTCTGATGTCTCTGAGCACAAACTGTGTGCAGGGTGCCCCGGGGTCACCAACCTCAGGACCCTCCACTCGGCATCCCTGGGAATCCCTCCTGGGCTTGGCCCACGAGGGGCCTTCTGAACCAGCTCTGGGTGCTTTGGAGCCTGAGGAGGACAGAAAAGGGGACCCTACGGAGAGACCGACACCCGGTTATAATCCTCAGCGCCCACTCTGGGCTGGCACCTACCTGTAGGATCCTGAAAGAGAGGCATAGACATGGAGACTCAGAGATGGAGACAGAAAGACAAAAGAAGAGACAGAGAGAAATAGAGACAGAAAGAAAAGACAGACAGGAACAAGGGTACAAAAGACGTAAAGATAGTGTCAGACAAGAGAGATAACTACATATCCAGACATAGAGAGCAGGAGTTCTATAGGGACAGAAAGGTGAAGAGGAAGATACATCAAGAAATAGCATGGAAGGGAACTCAGTGCAAGGTGGAGCATATTGGTTTTTTACTTTTTATGTGTTGTCAGTGTTTTCTTTCACAATATGACTAATATGGAAATGCGTTTTGCTCGACTGTGTATGTAGAACCTGTATCAAATTGTTTAGAGAAAAAATTAGGAACTTAATTTAAAAAAAATGAATATTATAATTTTTTTTTAAAGTAATAGCCATACACACACTCACACAAAGAAATAGCATGAAATGCTGTGGAAACAGGCAGAACAGAAAATGAGGGGCAGAGGACATAAACATAGCGTTCCTATGACAAAGAAACTTATTTTTTAACTGGATATCCTGTGAACACAAGAGTTGCTGGTACGGCAGTGGGGAGGGGTGTGTGTGCTGAAATGCCCACAAATCAATGGAGCTAAACTGGGAAGGCTTTCTGGAAGAGGTGGACTTAAGGATAGGGGAAAATGGAAGCAAATAGGAATGGGCACAGAGGCCCCTAGCATGCTGGTGGGGAAAGGGTTAAGGGCAGTCCCTTTAATTTGGACCTCCACAAAGCCCTAAGCATCCTCTCTGCAGGCTTGGGCTGGCTTATTCTTACTGACCTGCAGCCTGCTGGCTCTGATTGGCCCAGACATTACACATTAGCTCCCGGCTCAGGCTGGCCAGAGCTGCCCTATCTTCTCACCTTGGGTTCTATCTTCCTGCTTTGCTTCTCCTAGGGCCAAGCAAAGGTGCCAGAATTTGGAGGGCTATCTGCTCATCTGCATAGATTTGTATGCAATTTGCATACATTCCCTTAGACTGAAAGGGAGGGTCTACTCAGTGGTTGGAGTTCTCTGGCTTCTTGGGAATCCTGGATTATAGACTCCTGCATCTAAAAAGAGCCTTAGGCCACAGAAGTCAGAGTCTGAAGCGACTTTAGAGATCACTTAGTCCAGACCCTTAACTTGGGATTCACAGATTTCTGAGGGTTCCTTTGGAGACTTTGGGTTACAGGGAATCTGTGGATTTAGATGGGGAAAAAAATTACATCTTTATTTCAGTGTAATGGGTTTCCTTTGTAATCCTAGGATTTTATTTATTTTTGTACATTTAAAATCATGCTTTTGGGAAGAGATCCAATCTTTACCAGATTGTCCAAGAGTTCCATGACTTCCCCAAAAGATGAAAACCCCCTGATCTCTTCCAACCACTTTGGAAACTGAGGCCCATTGATACGACCAAAGTCTTATAATGCATCAATAATCGAACTCATGATACACTCACTATTCAGATCTCTTGCTACATTCCCTAAACCAATTTTCATCTCAATTCTAATTCTCAAAAGGAGGCAAAGGAGGAGGCAGGTTTGTGCTGCTTGATCTGGCTTTTTTCCTTCCATATTTCCTCCCATTAAAACCAGCATCCATTCTCATTCCAGGGTGATCCTTTATTTGGACTTTGCTTTTTTTTTTTTTTTTTTTTTTTAAACTGGTCAAACTTCTTTATTCCCTTGTTTTTTTTTTTTTTTTTTTTTTTTTGTTTAAATTTTATTTATAAACTTTTTGACAGTATATATGCATGAGTAAATTTTTTTTTATAACATTATCCCTTCTTTTCATTTTTCCACATTATCCTCTCCCTCCCTCTACTCCCTCCCCTTGATGATAGGCAATCCCATACATTTTACATGTGTTACAATATAACCTAGATACAATACATGTGTGTAAATACCATTTTTTTTTTTTGTTGCACATTAAGTATTAGATTCCGAAGGTATAAGTAACCTGGGTAGATAGACAGTAGTGCTAACAATTTACATTCAATTCCCAGTGTTCCTTCTCTGGGTGTAGCTGATTCTATCCGTCATTGGTCAATTGGAATTGGATTAGCTCTTCTCTATGTTGAAGATATCCACTTCCATCAGCATACATCCTCGTACAGTATCATTGTTGAAGTGTATAATGATCTTCTAGTTCTGCTCATTTCACTCAGCATCAGTTGATTTAAGTCTCTCCAAGCCTCTCTGTATTCCTCCTGCTGGTCATTTCTTACAGAGCAATAATATTCCATAACCTTCATATACCATAATTTACCCAACCATTCTCCAATTGATGGACATCCATTCATCTTCCAGTTTCTAGCCACTATGAAAAGAGCTGCCACAAACATTTTGGCACACAGGTCCCTTTCCCCTCCTCAGTATTTCTTTGGGATATAAGCCCAGTAGTAGCACTGCTGGATTTTCAAAGGGTATGCACAGTTTGATAACTTTTTGGGCATAGTTCCAAATTGCTCCCCAGAATGGCCGGATTCTTTTACAACTCCACCAACAATGCATCAGTGTCCCAGTTTTCCCACATCCCCTCCAACATTGATCATTATTTGTTCCTGTCATCTTAGCCAATCTGACAGGTGTGTAGTGGTATCTCAGAGTTGTCTTAATTTGCATTTCTCTGATCACTAGTGATTTGGAATGGACTTTGCTTTTTAAAAAGTGAGCATCTGAAAACAAAAGCCTTCTTACTTACAGTTTTCTGACACAAGGGACCATTCTAGGACCTTCAGTGGGGTAGTGGAGGCTGCTAGACCATGTAGTGAATAGGGTGATAAGACTGGAATTAAGAGCTGAGTTGAAATCCAGCCTCAGACACTCCAATCAATAAACAATTAATAGATGCTGTGTTAAATGCTGTATGATCCTGAGCAAGTCACTTTACCAACACAGTTCTTAACTGTAAAATGGAGATAATACTAGCTTCTATCTTTCAGGGTTGTAAAAACCAAATGATATATAATACTTGGAAAGTGCATATAGCACAATGCTTGGAACATAGTAGGTGCTTAATAAATGTTTATTTTAGCTTTGTTTTGTAGTTGAAGGAGCAAAGGATGGTGGGTTGAGGATTCTGAGAATAACAGGGATGTAGAGCTGACAAGAGACCTGATCTCAGTTAATTCAAACTGGGTTTGGTGACCTCAAATCCAAATCTCTTTTTTATCATCGTAGAATTTGGAGGGTACCAGATAATGAGACACAGCAGGAAAGTACACTAAAATTGTGGAACAAGAGATAGATTGAGAGCCAGAAGGGAAATAGAAAGCATTTAACCTAGCTCCATTTTACTGAGTCTCTGAGAAGTTAGGTGACTTGCTTAGGTAGAAAATGATGGAGGAAGAATTTGAACTCAGTTTCTCCTGACTCTAGGAACATAGTTCTGGGCCTCAGTTTTCCTCATCTGTAAAATGGGATAGTAATACTTGCACTATCTATCTTGCCTGACAATAGTGAGAAAACTTCAAAGCATTATGTAAATGTGAGCTATTCCCTGATTGCTGCATGTGTGTGGGGAGTACAAGGGAGAACAAGAAGGTATAAGTGGGTACAGATGGCGTCAAAATACAAGGGAAAACTCTTCTTTAGGAAGATGCTCAGTATGCTCAACTGCCATTCTTCAAGCCTGTCTTCTATCACCTTGTATGACCTTCAGAAAGTCCGTGCTTCAGTCTGGTCCTCTGCCTCTCCAGCCTAAGAGTAGAGGTTAGAACCCAGCCTAGAACCAGACCTAGAACTCAACCAGAGGCCAGAGATCAGGGATTGTTCCGTGGGCCCATGGGGGATCTGGGCTCCTGGAGTTCTAATGGAGAAAGTACTAGCTTGTCCAAGGTCATGGAGTGGGTGCTTGGGAGGTGGAGGGAGGAGCCAGGGCCTGGCTGGGCAGAGAGCCCAGCCTGCCTGTCCGCCTGCCTGAGTTGGCTCAGCCCAGCTGACCATGCAGGAGGCCCCGGGCCTTGGAGACAGCTTGAGTCGTCCCCCTGCCAGCAGCTCAGAGTCTGAGAAGGAGCTATGTGAGGGCTGGGAGGTGGGGCGCTGGGGGATGGGAGAAGGACTCAGCCCTGGGAAGTGGGGGGAGGACTATGCAGTCATTCAGTCCTCACTTGGATGGAAATCAGGCTTTTTCCCACCCAAGGGACCCAGAGCCCCTTTGGAGGTACCTTCCAAAAAAGAAGGCCTTCCTGTCTGGAATCTTGGACCTCGAGCTAGAAAGGAGCTCAGAGACCCCGGAGCTTAGCTCCTCAACAGGAGAAATCTGGTAACAGACCAGGTTAAGTGACTGGCCAGAGGTCATTGGGGAGTGAAGGGGCAGAATTTAGCTGGAGGGACTTTAGAAGTTACCTAGTCCAATCCTATAATTTTTTGATAAGGAAACTGAGATTGAGACAGGGGAAGAGCCCCAAGATCCCCTCTACTCCCCTCACCTACTCACCCTGAATAACATAATAATAATATTTATAAAGCACCCACTATGGACCCTCAGTGATAGATGCTTTATCGTTCCCATTTCACAGATGAGGAAACTGAGGGAGATAGGTTAAATGACTTCTTCAGGGGAACAGAGTCTCTAAGGCTGGATTAGAAACTCTGGGTTTCTTGACTCCAAGGCTGGCACTCTATCCACTGTGCCATTTAGCTATCTTAAACTCATTTCTAAATTCTTTGAAGTTATCTTTTAAAAGGTCCAACTGTATCAGCCCCCAGCCCACACCACAGATTTGCTCTCCCACTATCCCCCTCCACTCCTCTCTCTGCCCCTTAGGTGGTCTTGGCCAGGCCTTGCAGCGTTGGAATGAATTGATCCTGGATGTCTCCAGGCCTGGAGAACTCTCCTACTCCCAGGTGGTGGGGCAGGTGGGCATCAAGACCCCTGAGGACTCAGAGTAGGTGCAGCCAATGTGGAACCTGATGCTTCCCATCACCTCTAGCCCTCCCCCACTCTGCTCCGAGTCCCTCCTGCTTCTTCTCATCCTTCCTCTGCCCTCACTCGATCCAGGATTTATTTCCTTCTCTTTATGCAGGGCATCCTCTGGGCCATCTGAGTCCTTGCTCTGTTCTGGTTAAGGAAGTGAGGGTTGGGGTGGGGGAGAGATGCAGACTCTTCCAGGGAACCAATGTAAACACACTTGAGCTGCCAAATTCAAAAATATAGGTAGGCAATTTTTAAATTAAAAATTTTTTTGTTATCCTGTACTTATCAAAATTATCAAATATAAAGTTTTCCAGATATGGAGAACAGAAACCTAAAGATAAAACTCCAAATCTCTCCCATGTTTGCATTAAAAACACACACACACACATACACACACACAACACACACACACACACACACACACACACACATATAAATGCAGTATGTTAGAGTCAAAACTACCCTGCTCGTCTGTGTCTCCTTCTTAACATCCTTCTGGGTCACTGCTATGTATTTAAAAAATGCTTCAATGACCCTCTTTTCTTTCTTTTATTCTTTTTTATTTTTTTGGAGGGGCATCCTTATTGCTAATCCTTCTCTCCCTTCCAAATTGTACCAAATTTAAAAGCAAACAAACCCTTCCTTGCAATAAATATATGCAATAAAAGAAAACAAATTCATATTTCAGCCAGATCCAAAAACATATGTTTCAATCTTCCCACTGAACCCTCCATCTCTCTGTTAGGTAGTGGAGTAGCATGCTTCATTATTGGTCCTTTGGAGTAGTGTTTGGTCATTGAATTGATTGGAATTCTTTTTTTTTTTTTTTTTGCTAAACATATGCAATTCTTCTATACATATTTCCTTTTTTATTGAAGCTTTTTATTTTCAAAACATATGCATGGATAATTTTTCAACAATGATCCTTGCAAAATCTTGTGTTTCAATTTTCCTCCTCCTTCCCCCCACTCCCTCCTCTAGATATCAAGTCATCCAATATATGTTAAATATGTTAAAGTATATGTTAAATCCAATATATGCATATATGTTGCACAAGCAAAATCAGATCAAAAAGGAAAAAAATGAGAAAGAAAACAAAACGAAAGTAAACAATAACAAAAAGAATGAAAATACTATGTTGTGATTCACAGTCAGTTCCCATAGTCCTCTCTCTGGGTGCAGATGGCTCTCTTCATCACAAGACCATTGGAAATGGCCTGATTGATTGGAGTTCTTTAAAAATTATTTTTCTTTACAATATTGTGATTATTATATAATTTGGATTTTTTTTTGGTATCAGTCATTTCACTTTGAATCAATTCATGTAAGTTTCCCTGGGTTTATACAAATCCACCCTTTTCATCATTTCTTACAGTATAATAATATTCCATTATGTTAAATTAGTCATTTCTCAATTGGTGTCACTTGCCTCACTCCATGCATTTCTAGTTCTTTCCTACCATAAAAAGTGCTGCTATAAATATTTTAGTATAAATGTGTCCTTTTCTCTTTCTTTGATTCCTTTGGGGTATTTGCCTAATAATGGCATCATTATGTCTTTTTGGACATAGTTCCAAATTGCTGTTCATTTTGGATCAATTAGTAGCTCCATCAATAGTTAGTGTATTTGTCCTCCACAATTCCTCCAACAATTGTCATTTTTCTTTTTTGTCATCTTTGCTAATCTGTTGGGGTTGAGGTAGAAACTCAGGGCTGTTATTATTTGTATTTATTTTACTATAATGAGTTTAAGAATTTTTGGCTATTGATAGTTTGAATATCTTTGATGACTGCCTATTTATAGGCTTTAACCATTTATCTTTGGGGAATGGATCTTTTTTCATAAATTCAAATCAATTCCTCATATACTTTGAATATCAAACCTTTATCAGAGAAATTTATAGCAAAACTTTTTCTATTAATAATTTCCTTTTTAATTTTAACTGCATTGATTTAGTTTTTGCAGAACTTTTCAGATTTCTCTCTTTTTTATTATAGCTTTTTATTTACAAAACATATGCATGGGTGATTTTTCAATGCTGACCCTTGCAAAACCTTGTGTTCCAATTTTCCCCTTCCTTCTTCCCACCCTCTCCCCTAGATGGCAGGTAGTCCAATACATGTTAAATATGTTAAAGTATATGTTAAATGCAATATATTTATACATATTTATACAATTATCTTGCTGCACAAGAAAAATTGGATCTAGAAAATTCTGAGAAGGAAAACAAAAATGCTAGCAAATGTAGCAGAAAGAGTGGAAATGCTATGTTGTGGCCCACACTCATTTCCCATAGTTCTCTCTCTGAGTGTAGCTGACTCTTTTCATTACTGAACAATTGGAACTGGTTTGAATCATCTCATTGTTGAAGAGAGGCACGTCCATCAGAATTTATCATTATATAATCTTGTTGTTGCCGTATATAATAATCTCCTGGTTCTGCTCATTTCACTCAGCATCAATTCATGTAAGTCTCTCCAGGCCTTTCTGAAATCATCCTGTTGGTCATTTCTTATAGAACAATAATATTCCATAATATTCATATCTAGCCATTCTCCAAGTGATGGGCATCCATTCAGTTTTCAGTTTCCAGCCACTACAAAGAGGGCTGCCACAAACATTCTTGCACATACAGGTCCCTTTCCCTTCTTTAAGATCTCTTTGGGATATCAGCCCAGTAGTAACATTGCTAGGTCAAAGGGTATGCACAGTTTGATAACTTTTGGGGCATAATTCCAAATTTCTCTCCAGAATGGTTGGATTCAGTCACAATTCCACCAACAATGTATCAGTGTCCCAATTTTCCCACATCCCCTCCAACATTCATCATTATTAGTTCCTGTCATCTTAGCCAATCTGACAGGTGGGTAGTGGTATCTCAGAATTGTCTTAATTTCCATTTTTCTGATCAGTAGTGATTTGGAACACCTTTTTATATGACTAGAAATAGTTTCAATTTCTTCACCTGGAAATTGTCTGTTCATATCCTTTGACCATTTAGCAATGGGAGAATGGCTTGATTTCTTATAAATTTGAGTCATTTCTCTATATATTTTAGAAATGACACCTTTATCAGAATCTTTCACTGTAAAAATGTTTTCCCAGTTTATTGCTTCCCTTCTAATCTTGTCTGCACTAGTTTTGTTTGTATAAAAACTTTTTAATTTAATATCATCAAATTTTTCTATTTTGTGATCAATAATGATCTCTAGTTCTTCTTTGGTCATAAATTCCTTCCTCTTCCACAGGTCTGAGAGATAAACTATCCTATATTCTTCTAATTTGTTTATATAATTCTTTATGTCTAGATCATGAACCCATTTTGACTTTATCAATGCCTAGTTTCTGCCATACTAGTTTTCAATTTTCCCTGTACTTTTTGTCAAATAGTGAATTCTTATCCCAAAAGATGTGGTCTTTGGGTTTGTCAAACACTAGATTGCTATAGTTATTGACTATTTTGTTCTGTGAATCTAACCTATTCTGCTGATCAACTTCTCTATTTTTTAGCCAGTACCAAATGGTTTTGGTGACTGCTGCTTTATAATATAGTTTTAGATCAGGTATAACTAGACCACCTTCATTTGATTCTTTTTTTCATTAGTTCCTTTGTTCTTCCAGGTGAATTTTGTTGTTATTTTTTCTAAGTCAGTAAAATAGTTTCTTGGGAGTTTGATTGGTATAGACTCTCTTTTTCTTTTTGAGGCAATTGGAGTTAAGACTTGCTCAGTGTCACATAGCTCAGAAGTATTAGGTGTCTGAGGATTGCATTTGAACTCAGATCCTCCTGAATTCAGGGCTGGTGCTTGATGCACTGCACCATCTAGCTGCCTCAGAACCTTTTCAATTTTAAGTAATCAAAACTGCTCATTTTGTCTTCCTATCTATCCCTGTTTAGGATCCTATTTGGTCATGAACATTTTCCTATCCATTGATAGAAGGGCATTGCCTTCCTTTCTCTTTTAATTTGTTTATGATGTAACCTTCTATAGCTAGGTCATATATTTACTTGGAGCTTATCTTGGAATATGGTGTGAGACAATGCTCTAAACTTAGTTCCTGCCAAGTTGCTTTCCATCGTCCTTGTAGTTTTTAAGAATAATAAACTTCTTTCTCTAGTAGCTGTGGTCTTTGCTTTTATCAGACACTGCTACCACATCTGTTTATTTTGTCTATGTTTTGAAATTTATATATTTTATGGAACAACTTTCCCATTTTTAAAATCAATACCAGATAGTTTTGATTATAATTGCTTTGTAGTTCAGTTTGAGATTTGGAATTGCTAGGCCCCTTTTCTTCCTATTTTTTCATCATTTTCTTTGACTTTTTGTTTTTTTTAGATGAACTTTCTTGATATTTTTCTGTATCTATGAAATTATTCTTTGAGAGTCTGATTAGTATGTCATTGAATAAGTAAATTAGTTTAGGTAGAATTGTTATTTTTATTATATTGGCATGGCCTATCCATGAACACTAATATCTTTAATTGTTTAGGTGGGTTTTTACATAAAATTCAGAAAAAAGAGGTATAGACACAGTTGTTGGAATCACAGAATCTTGGAATCTGAAGGGACCTCAAAGGTCACCTAGTCCAATCTGGACTTAAACAGGAATCTCTTCTACAATATCCCCAACAAGTACCATCTGGCCTCTTTTGGAAGACCTCCAAAGATAGGGAGCTTTCTACCTTTTGAGGCAGCCCATTCCTTATTGAGGTCTCTAAACCACTGAGTCTGCTACAGAACTGAGAAAATACCTTTTTACATTAATTTATTGAATTTTTTTCCATTTTAAAAAATCTGATGTTCTTCCAAGTATATTTATTGATTTAACTTAAACACACTTACACTTACCTTACTCCTCATCTCAATATACATATTCCCCCCCCATCTGTCTCTGTTTCTCTGTCTTTGTCTTTCTCTGCCTCTCTGTCTCTCCCTGTCTCTGCCCTCCCTCCCCCCTCTCTCTCATACATCTCTCTCTCTCTTTCATCTCTCTCTCTGTCTCTGTTTCTCTCTCTCCCTGTCTTTGTCTCTTGTCTTTCTCTCTGTTTCTCACTCTCTTTGTCTCTGCTTGTCTCTCTGTCTCTTTTTCTCTTCCCTCTCTCCTTTTTCTCTCTCTCCTTTCTTTCTCTTTGTTTCTGTCTCTTTCTCTCTTGGTTTTTCTCTGTCTCTCTGTCTTTGTCTTTCTTTTGTCTCTGTTTCTTTCTCTCTGTCTTTGTTTCTTTCTGTGTTTCTTTTCTCTCTCTCCCCTCTCCTTTTTTCCTCTCTTTTCTCTCTCTTCTTTCTCTTTGTCTCTGTCTCTTTCTCTCTATTTCTGTCTCTGTTTTTCTGTGTGTTTCTCTCTGTTTCTGTCTGTTTCTCCCTCCATCTCTGCTTTCTCTTCCCCTGTCTCTATCCCTTTTAAAGCCCCCTGGCAAATCTGGAGGTCACACAGCTGGTAAACATCTGTGCCCTGAAGCATGTTCCATTTCTTCTCACTTTGCCAACCTCAGCCTGCTGCTGCTGCTACTTCTGATGGTTGTGGTAATGGGTAAACCTAGCCCAAGTAGTAAAGACAGGACTGGCTGCCCCACTCCTCACTTAGGTGTGAGGGCTTTGGCATGGAGGATATGACTAATAGAAATAACTGCAGCTTCCTGACTATCCCCACTCCCCAGCATTAGGGATGACTCTGGCTGATGTGCTCCCTTTGCCCAGGAAGTGCCCAGTTTTCCCCTCTGTGGCATAGTGCTGGAACTTTATACATGGTCCCCCCTTTTCCAGGTGAATAATCCCATGGCATGAGAGGGTTTTATATATTGGGGTTCATATGTTTGATAGTTAATACTCTACTCCTGTTCAAATTTTGTGAATAAGAGAAAGAAGGAAACTTGCAAATAAGAGAAAGAAGGAAGCTTGCCAGCACCAACAGACAGGCAATAAGGTAGCACAGAAGAAGAGGTAAGAAACTTCAGGATGCCAATTCCTGTTGTCTCTGTGCCAGGGGAAAGAGAGAAGCTAAGGGTGATCCTAGCTGCTGGATTCAGATCCATAAACCCTTAGTGTCAAGGAATGGAAGACATCTGAGTGGATTAATTTACAGAGGGAAAACTGAGGTTCACAGAAGAGAAGTAGGGGATAAGATTAGAATACAAGTCTTTTGCCTTCCAGTCCAAAAGTTTTTTACTACACTCTGCTGGACAGCTCCCAGTCATCAATATCATAATATCAATAATGTCTGCCTTTAGTCCCTCTCTCCTTTCTACTCAGTGAAAATCTCCCAAAGAGGAAGACTATCTGCATATTCATCCCTTTATAGGTTGTTTTGTTGAGCCTCCATTTATAAAATGAAAAAACTGAACTAAGTTCTTACTAGATCTCTTACAGTTCTCCTGAGATTTTTCCTTTGCAATATGTCTAATCTTCTTCATTCCTTTGTTCCCATTTCTGCTGCAAGTGTTCTGGTCTGGAGTCCCTTTCCTGGATTCTTGTCCAGTCTTCTCAAGGCCTTCCCTGCCTCCCCTCTCTCCCCTTTTCGCTACTCTATTCAGAATATTCCTTGGCTCCCTGTTGCCCATAGCCGAGTCCAAACTCCTTAACTGGCTTAGTTTAGCATTCCATGATTTGGATGTCATCCACCTCTCTAACCTTAATTCCCATTCTTCTTCTTCATGAACTCCATGTTCTAACCAAATGAGACCCTAATTTGTCTCCTGATCTTGTCCCACCCTCAATTGCCCTGTGTAAGACAAAAGCCATTCCAATGCTGGAACCATTCTTTCTCTTTATGTCTGTCTTATGAAATCCTTATTTTTCTCCAGGACCCAGCTTAAGGGTTACAGGATAGGGCTGAATTTTGATCCCTCTGGAGGGCCTGGACTGAGCCTCAACCACTAATCCTAAACCTGATTATCTCAATCATCTCACAAGCATGCACAACTATCAGTCTTGAAGAAGAATGGACAAGAGAGTGTGAATGACTAAGTGAAGTCCCTTCCCCCTTCTGAGTAAATATAATTCAGAATCCATATCACACTGACATCAGGAATGCCATCTTTGTTTATGAAGGGCAGCACTTTTCTTCTGGATGGAACTGGGAGTCAGAAGACTTAAGTTCTAGTTCTGACTTGACCATTAATTTTTTTTTAAGATTTTGGGGGGCAGCTAGGTGGTGCAGTGGATAGAGCACCAGCCCTGAATTCAGGAGGACCCGAGTTCAAATCTGGTCTCAGACACTTAACACTTCCTAGCTGTGTGACCCTGGGCAAGTCACTTAACCCCAGCCTCAAAAAAATAAAAATAAAAATAAAGATTTTGGGCAAGCCATTTTCTTTCTCTTAGCCTCAGTTTCTTTATCTATAAAATTAGATTGATGGTCCTTAAGGTCTCTTCCGGTTTTAACATTCTAAGTTCTATTTTTTTTTTTTTTAAATAATGTCTTCCAGTCCTGATATCTTATGTTCTAACATTTTTGTTCTAAGGTCTCTTCTATTTCTGATACTCCTTTATTCAATGAAAACTAGGTTGTGAACCAAGGGAAATGTATTTTCCTCTTCATCTTCCTCCTCCTTGATGCCTCAGATTATGTCAAGTTTCAGCAGGGAAGTTGATATTTAGAGATTGTCAAGGTTATCCTGACATAATAAGTATTTTGTTGAATGAATACATGAATGCATGTCCTACTGAGTGGTACTAGGGGGAATTATAGACAGAGATGGGTTCAATGCCTGATTATTATTGGAACTTCTTCGATTCTAAAGGTCCTCAGTTAGCTTCCCTACCAACACCTCCTTCTCTTATCACCTCCCCACCCTTCTCTCAGATTATGGGAAAGTTAATTGCTGCTCATCTCAGCAATTAATCCTCTCTGCCCACTCTATTCCCATCTGTTTAATGTCATTTCTATTAATGCCCAGGATGAAGCCAAACGGGAAAGGGAAGTGTAAAGGGATTAATAGTGTCACACTTATAGAATCTTGGATCTGGAGGGGACCTAAACATCACCTAGTATGACCCCTTCATTTCTCTGGGGACCAGAAAGAGAAAGTGGCCTGCCTATGATTAGGAAAGCAGCTTCCAGAGAGGAAGGGAAGCCAGGGAGATGGAGGAGAGAAGGAAGGCTGCTGAGGAGGCTCTAGGAAGGGCCAGAAAGGGATGGGAGAAGAGGGTGGGGGTGGAGCAGAGTGGTGGGGGAGGCCTGTCACATCACATCAGTGTCCCCAGCCAGGCCACGGCCCCCCTTTGCTTTGCCTGGGAGTCTCCCTCAGGGCCTGGACACAGCATTTCTCTCCATGCTTCTGGGGAAGAGCTCAGAGAACACATATCAGAGTGGAACCTGTGCTCACATAGGAAAGGTACTCAGAGCAGACCTATATACACACAAATCACAGATGGGGGAAGAGAGTGAGGGGCCTATCCTGCACATGTGGGTAAGCACACGGGCCTCTTTACCCCACACCCACAGGCGAACACTCACAAACTCCATTCCATTCACCACTCAGGGCTTCTTGTCTGTTATAAAGTCTTTCCCCTCTGGCCACCTCCCCTCACCGCCGACTCAGTGTGGGCTCACTGACTAGTTACTCATTTCAATTTCATCTCTAAACAACACACTGAGGGAAAACTTGCCACCAGAAAATCATTTAGCATCATCTTAAAGCTAGGGAGAAATGGTTTGGGCTGTCCATCCATCATTTTGTGTGTTATTTCTACCAAGATTCCCTCCCACCTAATAACCAGTACAGAGCCAAAATCAGGGCAAAACAACCAGGACTTTGCTCCAGGGTATCAATATCTGGGGTGAGGAGGTGCTTCCAGAGAAATCTAGTCTCCATGTCCGGTGGTCCTCTGACACCCTGTGCGATTTCATCACTATGCTGGATTGTCATCCCCAGGACCCCAGACCCAGGCTTTCCCTTTGCCTCCATGGAGCAGCTTTGGAGAACATGCTGTCCACTTTCCCGGAGAGACTATATTCAAGTGCACAACTACCACCTCTCGCAGCTGGTTTTTGCTTCAAGTGGAAGACCTTCTTGTTACATCTCTGGCTCAGAGAGTAAGAATAGAATGTTGCTTGTATGGATAGAAACAAGTAAGATGCTTTCCTCTCATTACATAATGTCACTGTGGAAAGAGAATGAAATCTCTTGGGTTGGAGAACTTGATACTTTTTAACTTGTTGAGTAAGTCATTCAATCTTCCCATCCTTATTGTTTTCATCTGTAAAATGAGGAATTAAGACTAGATGACCTTGAAACAACGGCTCCTTCCATCTCTAGAAAGAGCTTTGGCCCGGATGTTAGAAGACCTAGATTAAAATTTCCAAATCACCAACTCACTGACTAGTGTGATATTGAACAATCCTGTTCTTTCTGAGCTCCAATTTACTCATCTGTAAAATGGGTATGATAATACCGACCTTCATGAATTTGTGGGTATTGTGAAGATCAGTTAAGAGAATATACATAAAGAACTAGTGGTAATTGTTTATTATACATACATGTGCACCCAGGGTCTGTGTATAGTGACTACAAAATGTTCCATGTAAAGGACCTTCCTCCAGATTCTGATTCTGGTGATGCATTTTGTGTATGACAGCCCCTGGAGTGGGAAGTATAGACGTGGTCCATAGACAGTCATTCTAAGGACTCTGATGTGGGGGAGGTGGTCAATTGACTTCCTCCTGTCTTTTGGGAGGGCCCTTTTGTTTGTGCACACAGGCCATTATGTCAGCATTACTGTGGAACAAAGAGAAACTCAAGCATCTAGGAAGGACAGCTGGTAAAAGAGAGAGAGGTATATGTTAGATCAAAGGCGTAGGAGACCAGGTTAAATCTACTTTTCTGAGATTCAAAGGACTTGGCCAAGAGCCCTGGATCTCTCTGCTAAGGGGTTTTCAATCCATGAGTTCTCAGCCATTAATTAATAAATGTATGTTCCTCCTTAATGACCACGTCTTAACCTGATAGACAGTAAATGGCAACTGTTATTGCTCAGTTAATAAACATTTAATAAACCCTAACTTTGGACTGCCGGACGGCATCATAGTGCATAGAGTATTGGATCTGAGGTCAGGAAGGCTCATTTTCTTGAGTTCAAATCTGGCCTCAGACACTGTGACCCTGGAAGAGGGACTTAACTCTGTTTGCCTCCATTTCCTCATCTGCAATATGAGCTGGAGTAGGAAATGGCAAACCACTTCAGTAGCTTTGCCAAGAAATCCCCAAATAGGGTCACAAAAAGTCAGACATGACTGAAATAACTGAACAACAACAACAAAAATAACGAACAACAAAAAGCCCCAACTATGTGCTGGATAGTGTGGTAAATTCTGGGAATACAAAAAAAAAAAAAAAAAGAGCAAAATACAGTCCCCTGTGCTCAAGGTGCTTACTATATAATAATATAATGGGGGAGACAATAGGTAAACAAATATGCACAAACTTGTTGCTTTTGTCATCCTTTGTTCTTGAAGAGGATCGATGACACTAGGAGGGTGATATCTTGACTTGCAAGCGAACTGAATTTAAGTGAAGCAGAGCTGTGCACAGTCATCAGTCTCATTCTCTCTTCCAGCTATGATCAGATAAAAGGTAATCAACAGAAGGAAGATGCTAAAACTGAGAAGGATTGGAAAAGTTTATTAAAGAAAAGTGTTGAAATATTGTAGAAGGTGGGCTATTATTTGGAACTTGAAAGATGTCAGAGAATCTAAGAGGCAGAGATATGGAGGGTAGTGGGGACCGCCAGGAAAAATGCCTAGAGCTAAGAGATGGAGAGTCTTATTTATGGGACAGCAAAGAGGTCAATGGGTGGTTGGATAAAAAACATGGAAGGTTGCAAAGTATACTTATTAAGTAGTAGGTTGATTCGAAAAGTTCTGAACTTATGAAGAATTGAGCCTATATTTGAGATTCATGGATGTATGGACAGGTCCATTTTCCAGTCTGTACTCATACTTGAATTAATTTATATTGTAGGAAATGTTATGCCTTTGTGCTAGGTCTATCTATTAAAAAAGGGGGGTGGATTTGGTCTTTCCCTTCCAGCTAGCTGTTGTTACAGAAAATACGAGTTAGGTAGCTGGTATTAATATGCTAAAGTATGAAGATATAACTTAATCTTGTCATTCCTTTAAGGAGACTAAGATGGTTATTGGTCTAGTGAAGATTGGACCTGTTCCTAGAGGCATTTAAAAAAGTCTGCTAAGCCCTGGAAAAGAGGTGAACAATTTGAGAGTTCAGGAGAGTT